>NC_091253.1:63050000-63142500 GCF_042477335.2 Ovis canadensis | reverse complement strand
AGAAGATTTTACTCAGAAAACAAAACGCTCGACAGTGGGCTAGGGGAAAAAAAAAAAAAAAAGACAACCTGGTGAATTGTTGGGTCCTTCTAACTGATACACTTTGCAAGACCCCTCCTTCATTTTAACCAATTTTTACTTTACCTCTGGGAAGGTAGACCCACTTGTCCTTCACTGGAGCAGTCTGACAATTACCACATTCACTAAATATAATCAGCTATCAATAAAAAATGAATTTCATTTGTTTTTTCTGCCTAACTTCTGATAGAAAAATACCTTTGCATCGGATAAACAAGGCAGTAGTTAATGCCTGCTGAAGATACCAGAAAACAACTAGCAGTGACATCAGAGCTCTTCTTCAGTAGGACTGAGCGTGGTTAGGCCTGATTTCATTGTTAAGGGTACATACAGGGTAAGCTACTCATTACTCCCTATTCTGACACTTTGGCCAACAGTACTTGATAGGAATTGCATGTGTTAAGACACAACTTTATCACTGACCCCTCCACCCACCCCACCCCCACCCCCCAACGGCCAAACATGCTTCTTCCAGGTTTTCTTGTAGCAGGCATAAATGATTCTCATATCATTAGAGAAGGAGAACTAAATGCTCAGTAGGCAGACACATGTGGGGTAGAGTGTGACTTGAAATGGAGATCTTTGCTGGATTTCAAGCATGCAGTCTAATGTAGTGGCTAGTAAAAGCCTATCACAAAGCCATTTTTAGGCTCTGGACAGTTGGGTGAAAAACTAAAAGACAGTTCAAGGTAGAAATGGAAACTGTAAAGTCTGTGCCTTTCCTGAGTCTGTTTTTTTAGAGGCAAATACAGTTGGTTGCAAGAGGAACAGACTGGAAGCCTAATTGGGTTGTGGTTTGCTCTTCAATGAAGGAAGGCTCACTACCAAATGATCCAGACAAGGGCCCTGATGGAGGTCTGATGGGCTGATGGAAGAAATAACTAGGAGAAGGTAAATGAAGTTTCAGTGTGTAGCTGTGGGGAAAACTCTTTTTTTAAATATTGGCTAGTCTTCTATGCTAAATGTAACATTTGGGTGTTAAAAAAATGAAAAATAACTGACACCAAAAGCGACACCCATTTCTTTAGTTCGAAAAAGAACTTTAGTTTTTTAATTGGCCTTTACACAGCTGAGAAACTTTGTCTAAGGCTTAGCATTCAAGATACTCTCAAGTCCTCAACATCACTCTCAACTTGACCCCAATCATTATCATATTACTGTCAATTAGCCTAGCTTATTACTGGTTGCTCTTCTTTTCAACCATACCACACCCAATTTTTCTCTGACCTGCTTTGAAATCATTTCTGTAGTTGTATTATTAACAGTAAGGAATTTCCATCATGTTAGGGAATAGTCTTCCAATATCTTCAATGGTAAGTGGCTGCTGCTACTGCTGCTAAGTTGCTTCAGTCGTGTCCAACTCTGTGCGACCCCATAGATGGCAGCCCATCAGGCTCCCCCGTCCCTGGGATTCTCCAGGCAAGAACACTGCTTCCTGAACAATGACTGAGGCCTGTGTGGGCTTCCCAGGTAGCTCAGTGGTAAAGAATCCGCCTGCCAAACAGGAGACATGGGTTTGATCCCTGTGTTGGGAAGATCCACTGGAGGAGAAAATGGCAACCCACTCCAGCATTTCTGCCTGAGAAATCTCATGGACAGAGGGGTCCAGCAGGCTACAGTCCACAAGGTTGCAGAACAGTAAGACATGACTTAGTGATTAAACAAAAACATGTTTAGGATCACTACTTACTATTACTTTTTTTTTAATAAAATGAATTATTTTCTGCTAAAAAATTAATTCAGAAGAATTAATCCCTGATTCATAGAGTTTCAGGCATGAGTGATTTGAGTGGAAGAAGCTTTATGGAGGACAGAAGATCCTTCCTTTTACTGTTAGAATGATATTAGGTTGGTAGCCAGCCTCTTTTGCCTACTCATAATGCCAATCTTAGTTTTGGATCAAGAACATTTAGGCTTCATACTCAATAATTATCCCCCTACTGCCCAAGTGCTTTCCCTCCTAAATCTAAGGAAACTGCTGGCTTACCTATCTCTCTGACATGAGAATTTAAGACAAGAGAAATTTTAAGGAACTAAGACTTAAAAAAATCGCAGTGGTAGTTAGAAAGCAAGTAGATCAATATTTGTTGACTCAGGCTTTCCTATCAGATGGGGTCTACAAATTCTTGTCTAGAGGTCATATAACAAAGTAATGAAAATTTTTAGAAGACTGCAGTAGGAATCTTAACTACTGTAGTCAAAGACTATCAGGGATTTTTAAAGAAATTCAACATCTTGAGGAGTAAGCTGAGTTAAACAACTAGCTAAGTAAAATTTTTAGTAAAGGAGATACAGATAAGGAAAATGAATAATGTACATTAGGTCTACTACTAAAAGACATACACTTGTAGATGTTCATAATCAAAAATCCAGTAGTCAACTGATGTATGAAAACCAGATTTAGAAGAGAAAAACTGAACACCAGTCACGATGCACCAGTGGTGGTAATTACAAAAGATGGGGCTTTCCTGGTGGCTCAGTGGGAAAGAATCCTCCTGCTAATGCAGGAGATGCAGGTTCCATCCCTGAGTTGGGAAGAATTGCCTGGTGAAGGACAAGGCAACCCACTCCAGTATTGTTGCCTGGAAAATCCCATGGACAGAAAAGCCTGGTGGACTACAGTCCATGGGGTCGCACACAACTTAGCGACTGACAACAACAGCTACACAACATACATTCTTTCCTGTTCCCTAACTCCTGGTCCAATTATCTGAGAGATGAAAGTTTTCCTACAGATGATCTCATATTACTGTGATTTGGTTTAGTTTTGTTTTCCCAAAACTGCAAGAGTGTGTTGGTTGCTCAGTCGTATCCGACTCTTTGTGACCCCAAGGACTGTAACTGACCAGGCTCCTCTGTCCATGTGATCTTCCAGGCAAGAATACTGGAGTGGGCACCTATTTCCTTCTCTGGGCATCTTCCGGACCCAAGGATCAAACCCAGGTCTCCTGCACTGCAGGTGGATTCTTTACCATCTGAGCCTCCAGTAAAGTCTGAAACTGCTGTCTATGCCCCCAAAGTAATGCTTTTTGGAAGAAAATGCCTGTCTCCCCATGAACATAGCACAGATTTAGTGCTTTTCCTCCAATTTGCTTTGATCTAGGTCTCGCAGAGGAAAACTTTATTCTTGAGGTGAAAAATAACACTAATGATGTACATGGGCCAAAGACAATAGTGCTAAAATTATTAAAGACTTACTCTTATCTAGATTTACCCCAAAAATGCTAGTATACTGCACTGAGGTATGAGAAAAACGCAAAAGGCATGTTCTAAAGTTCCATTTAAGGGAACCGGGTTAGTCAGTATTTCCAGAGACTAATGGAACATATAAAAATCAGACACATAAAAAGAATCAGACACTGCTTAAAACAATAAAGTAAATACATTAAAAATAGAAAATCAAGTTATTTTCCTATTCTTCTTGAGGAAAAATCCAAAAGAAGCTAACCTCCTAAAGGATAAAATGAGAAAGTTTTCTAATTTTTTCCAGGTGTACAAGCATATGATTTTCCATTACCATTTTCCCTTTTTGCATATGATCATGATAGAAAAAGACAAATGTGGAAAAATTTTGTAGCAGAAAATAATTCATTTTGTTAAAGAAAAGAAGTAATAGTAAGTAGTGATCCCAAACATGTTTTTGTTTAGTCACTAAGTCGTGTCTAACTGTTCTGAAACTTTGTGGACTGTAGCCTGCTGGACCCCTCTGTCCATGAGATTTCTCAGGCAAGAACACTGGAGTGGGTTGCCATTTCCCAACACAGGGATCAAACCCATGTCTCCTGCTTGGCAGGCAGATTCTTCACCACTGAGCCACCTGGGAAGCCCGATATTGAACACAGGCCTCAGTCATTGTTCAGGAAGCAGGCTCACATGATAGATATTACTCTTCAAAGGGTCTTCCTTGTGATCTTGAAAGAGCAAACAATTTGGAAATTAAGATGAAAAAGTTTTATGAGAATTAATGCTGCTAAAACAATAAGAATTCCATCCAAAAAAGAACAAAATAGGTATTTAAAACCAGGAAATTTGGAGGTTAAATATTAGTCACTCAGTCGTGTCCGACTTTTTGCGACCCCATGGACTATAGCTTGCCAGGCTCCTCTGTCCATGGGATTCCCTAGGCAAAAATACTGGAGTGGGTTGCCATTTCCTCCTCCAGGGGACCTTCCCAATTGTACATAAAGGAGACTTCATTAATGTGCTTTAGAGGATACCCCAGGTTAACTGTCATAGAAAACTGTCTCTTGAGCCTTTAAATTCTAAACCAATTCTACACCTCTGGTTGGCCGATTGTTTATTTAGATTTTAAGGTGAATGACCTGGGGCTATTTGTTTCCATCTACCTGATTGCGAATCTGGAGGTTGATAAATGATGTGGTGTTGGAGAAGACTCTTGAGAGTCCCTTGGACTGCAAGGAGATCCAACCAGTCCATTCTGAAGGAAATCAGCCCTGGGATTTCTTTGGAAGGAATGATGCTAAAACTGAAACTCCAGTACTTTGGCCACCTCATGAGAAGAGTTGACTCATTGGAAAAGACTTTGATACTGGGAGGGATTGGGGGCAGGAAGAGAAGGGGACAACGGAGGATGAGATGGCTGGATGGTATCATTGACTGGATGGACCTGAGTTTGAGTAAATTCCAGGAGTTGGTGATGGACAGGGAGGCCTGACATGTTGCAATTCATGGGGTCGCAAAGAGTTGGACACGACTGAGCGACTGAACTGAACTGAAATGCTAAAACTGAATATGTACATTTCAATTAAGTCAGTTTGAGGGTGCAGGCTTTGGAATCAGACTTATTACTTATTTTATGGCTGATCTCATTCAATGGATCACTTTTTAGTGATTTTCTTAGGAACAAAATCTTAAAATGGGCCCAAGGTGAACACATCATATTATCAAAATTTATTCATATAGATGATAAACTGTTAGAAGAGGCCAGAGCATGTGAGAGATATAGGAATATTCTACTTATGAAGTAATTTTCTTCTTTTATTTCACCTAGCTGGTATACCTATTTCTTCCACAGAGCATAGGAGATACTTGTTTGATGAAACGTAATCTAGTAGAAAGATGCTGATAGCAAGAGGGAGAGCCACTGCTCTACTCCATGAGATAATTAAAATATTCGGTATTACCCATCACAGATCAATTAACCTAAAAAAGATGTGAGCTGGAAGTGTGGGAATTCAGGCTCTCAGATGGAATCTTGCTGGTAACTGTGCTGTGCTAATGTTTAAACTCCATCAAAACAAACAACTAATTCAAGAGAGATTGCAAATTCCAGTAGGTATGTTCATGCACCTTTTCTCGATATAACACTCTCGTCTGTTTTGGTCCATGATTTAATTATACAGCAGATACACAGTGCCTTTGGTACCTGATGCATTTAAAAATTTCAGCTGCATGTAACAAATTCTGATAAATTCTCTTTTCATTTTTATTGAATTTTCTAATTTTTCCTTGTTATGGCTACTTAGATACACCCATCATTTAAAAGTTGACATTTAATTTCCAAGTTCATGGTATTTTTAATGTACCTTTGATATTAATTTCCCACTTTGATATTAATTTCTCATTTAAATGCTTTCTTCTCTGCAATCACCCTCTGTGTTTTTTGAGTCTTCTAACTTTATTGAGACTTTCAATGACTAAGTCAAAGATTTCCCTTGGTAAATTATACTTGAAAATATGTGGGTTATTTTCAAATCTTTTTATATTGACTTCTAACATAATTCCACAGTGATAAGAGAACAGACTCTGTATGATTTTAATACCTTTAGACCATGAAATTTTTGTACTTGTTTTATATCCCTGGATATGTTCCAGTGTCTCCTAGTTTATAGTCTGCTGCTGCTGCTGCTAAGTCACTTCAGTTGTGTCCGACTCTGTACGACCCCATAGATGGCAGCTCACCAGGCTCCCCTGTCCCTGGGCTTCTCCAGGCAAGAACACTGGAGTGGGTTGCCATTTCCTTCTCCAATGCATGAAAGTGAAAAGAGAAAGTGAAGATGCTTAGTCATGTCCGAATCTTAGCAACCCCATGGACTGCAGCCTTCCAGGCTCCTCCATCCATGGGATTGTCCAGGCAAGAGTACTGGAGTGGGTTGCCGTTGCCTTCTCCGAGTTTATAGTCTATGGGAACTTGAATAGAATTTGCATCCTACCGTTGTGTGAAAATTGTATAAATCCTAATTATGTTGAACTGGTTCGTGGTGCTTTTCAGGTCTACTATATCCTCTTACTTTTCTATATATTCAGTCCATTAATTTTTGAGAGTTTGATGTTGAAACATCAACTAAAAATCTTAGTTTATCTACTTGAAATAATTGTAATGTATAGTGGAACTATATATAACTTTATTTTGTATTTTCCAAGTCTCTTGGAAATGTGTTATATTTTCATAATTAAAAAAAGAGAGAGAGAGAGAAAAAACAGTGCTCATCAAGAAGAGCCTGCCTCTAACATCTTTCCACAACTCTGATGGTTTTGCCAATCCATATTTCAGAAGGAGAATGTAAATTATATTTATGGTGGTAGAATGAGGAGAAAGGTTAGGTTTTTAAAGTATTTCAAAAACATATTCTCTCCTCTCCTTCCTGGCTTTCTCTTGTACAGGCCCTCTGGGTACTAGTTTCAGAGTGACAAAGGGGAAAGGCAGTCAGTAAAGGACTCATTGTCTAAGCAAAGGCCTTCTGATCCGGTGGAGAGAAAAACAAGATGTCCTGATCACCACTTAGGAGGGTGACTACACAGGATCATCCATCAAAGCTGACTTGCAGATTAAAGGCACACATACTTGAACTGTTCTTAGCCCAGTGTAAATACCAAATTTTATTCTATTTTACATAATTTTCAAATTTATACGTGTTCATGGAGTTTTTCCACATTAGACATTATGTGGAAAAGCTCTATTTTACATAACTGATCATAGTAGGTTTTCCACATAAGACATTTTTCTAGGTATTAGTTAATAATCACAGTGATATATAAAGTGAGAGTAGAAGACTAATACATTCAGATGCAAAACAATTAGCCATTGCATTATTCTTTAACTATATTTAATTTAATTGAAAGGTACAGACAAAATACATAATTGCAGCTCCACTATTTAAGGCCCTAAGAATATTCAGATAATTAAGCCCAAGTACGTTCCCTACACATAGGTGGACAGTGGAAGGTAGCTGGTGCTATAGTTAAAGAAAATGACACTGAATAAATTTTCTGGGTAGAATTCTTTGTATTTGGAGATTCACTCTGCTTCTCTCTAAAGCCAACAAGTCTTTCTGGACAAGGATCCAGCTGAGTTAGCAGTGGCCAAGAGGTCACCTGACACCACTGCTTTTATGTTTCCCAAACTAAAAATGGGACTATTTTCCAAAGTTACATTAAAATGAAAATTGCCATCAGAGAAGGATGAAATTGAAAGGTTTGAAATTTATGTAAAAAGTCTAATTTGGAAAATGAAAAAAAAAAAAAAAAGAGAGAGCCTTCCTATCATGTTTTGGAAACTTCCCAGATGTATTAGTTCATTCTAGATGTCTCTTTGGAATGTCATAATTTCCTTGTAAAAATTAAAAAATATATACTGTTAATTTGGAAAACAAAACTTAGTTTAAAAAGAAACTAGAATCTTTTTTTTTTTCTTAGTTTGTGTCAGGTACCACTTTTGTTATATGTGTGGCTACATGAATGCCTATAACACTATATTCAATAACTAGATACTTATTCACAAAATCTAAACTATACAAACTGCATTTCTCTTGATAAGCAAAGAATTGGATTCATTATCTAGGAGTGCCTCAAACAGTTGTCACTTTGTTCTGTCTTGATTATAAATCTAGGCGACGGGTGGTGGTAGAAAGATATAGAGTACTATTAATGTATTTTTAAGGTTGAAAATATACTTTAATAAGAAATAAAATGAATGCTACTAAAAGCAAAATTGTACAAATTATCATAGAAGTGAATTCTTAGTAATTACACTTTACATATCTGTTTTATTACCTGCTAGGTATAATGCATGGGCATTCCTGTGGCTAGAAGGCTCTTTGCTTTTGAACTTCCTGGCATTTAACGGGGAAAAAAACCCAAAACAGTACAAAAGCAAAAAAAAAAAAATCAGTATTCCTTGTAAAAACATAAATTAAGATGCCAATGAATGCTTTAATACTTTACTTTCTTAATATGTATAACAAATTTCATGTCACGTGTCTGCACTGAAATGCCATTTGAAATTAATTTTGAAATGAGTATAAAAAAGGAATGTTTCTGAGATATAATGATATAAATAATATATTTATGAGACGCTAATCTACCCTTTTCTGCACGTTTGGGGTGGTTTACTGCCTGTTTATTAACTATAGCCACTGAAATATATATTCCAAATAACTTAATGGTTTCACTTTCTGAAATTAAGAGATCCGATATACCCCTATTCTTGGTTACATGTCATTGGCTGCCTAATATCACTTAATTCATTAGACTGACTCTCCTTGACATGACTTACTGTTTGAATTTTGTGGAAATCCAGGCAAGGAGGATGGACCATTCATTCCAGGGAGAAGGACTGGGGGGAGGCCCGGGAGTCCCGGGTAGGCTGCGGGCAGACTGATGCCATGGAGGGAGCTGCTGTCCATCATGCTTGGCTGCTGTACTGCTAATCCCAGCACGTCTGAAGCTTTCTTTATACGGTCAAGTTCTTGCTGAGCCATCAGCTGTCTAACGGTCGTGGGAGCCAAGTAATCTTTCTCCCGGTCAAGCTGACTCCCAACGGTCTCCCTCACTTTGGAAATGTGCTGTTTGGAGAAAATATGATCTCTGATGGACAAGCGGGCAGAGTACTTCACCCCACAGAGGGTACACTCTGGTTTGGCGCCTTCCGTTCCACTTTGATTGATCATGAAAGGCTTCCCTATGTTAATTTTAAATTTCTTTTCCTTTGCCCTTGCATTCTGGAACCACACCTGGACCACACGTTTGGGCAGACCGATCTCATTCCCTAGCATCTCACATTCTTGCATGGTTGGAGTTCGGTAGTCACTGAAGCAAGCCTTGAGAACCTTGAGTTGGAGATTGCTCATCTGGGTTCTGAAACGCTTGTGACCTGGTCGGTCGTTACTTTTGGATTTGAAAGGATTGCTGGAGCCGAATGGATTTGGTGAACTGGGGTCAGCTATGCTAGACGTTTCACTGCGGTCAGCATTGTCATCGGGGTCATCCGTGATATAAAAGCTTTGGTCGTGGTCACCATCTTTATCACTGAAAGGTATCGAGGGACTCGTGAGCGAGAAGAGAAACTTCTCATCACAGACCTCTGTGGTGGGGGTGGTCGCTGTTTTTGGCAAAGCGTCGAGAGTTTTCCCCTCTTTAGGAGACAAAGCTGGCTTCACCTCTCCGGAACTTCCGGTGGTGCTTTCCATTTCTGCGTTTCCCTCGTCTCCGGTGGTGGCGTCACTGATCGCTGTATTAATGGACGAAGTCTCATCAAAATCAGTCTTATTTTGATCATACCCAGCCTCAGCAGGAGGGGCGTTTAAATTCTCTACATCCTCAGAACATTCCGCTTTGAAAGAAGAAGGGCTTAAGAGATTCTTCGGTGACAGTTCTGCCGTCTTGCTAACAGGTGTCGACACTGTAGAAGCCAACTCATTCTCACTCGAGAGATCGATTTTCGTTAATGGCAAAGATGGATAATCAAAATAAATGTACTTCTGCGGGCTATCTCCACCATCTTCGGCGGATATTAAAGGGCTTGGTGGCAAGCTGTAACCTGCCTGCTTGCCTTCGTTCCAGTGCCGGGAGCGAATGTGGCTTTCTAAGGCTGACTTGGCCTTGAACAGGGCTCGGCAGAAAGGACAGCGTTTATGCGATTGTGCTGGACCCACTGCCCGGAACTGGCCTTTTCTTTCCCGTGCTCTTGTATTCTGGAACCAGACCTGCACGACCCTTTTCTTCAGCCCCACTTCCCGCGCGATGTGATCGAGCATTTTCCGGGTGGGGTTGGAATCCAGTAGGTATTTTTCATAGAGAATTTCCAGTTGTTCCGGAGTGATGGTGGTCCTCAAGCGCTTATCACGGTGTTGGTCCTCCCCACTGTTTCCACCTTCCTTCTCACTGCAGTTGTTCTCTTCCTTCTCATCCAGTTTCCTCTTAAGGGAAGCGGCCACAGTGGCCGGGGCTGCGGGGTGGGAGGAAGCTGTCTGCGGGGGCATCTGTGTGAGAGGACCACCGAGCAGCTGTCCGGTCATCAGGGAATTGTTAGGGTCGAATATCATGTAGGGCATGTCCATGGGCCGTTCCAGGAACGGGGAGTGAAGGAATTGGTTCTGAGCAGCCAGGAAGTGCATGTGCTGATGCTCCTGCCAGAGTTCCAAGGTAGGGAAGGCAACTGTACACTGATCACATTGGTACTGAAGTAACTGTGGAGGTAGACTGTTCTGGAGAGAAGTCATGGAAATCTGCAGTGGACTGGACGGGACGGGGGTCTGAGAAGCCGAGGGAGGTCGTCCCAGGAGTTGGGGCGGTTTGGGTGGCTGGGGCTGAGCGGCTGAGGCCGGCGGCGGTGGTGGTGGGTCTGAGGAAGAAGATGCTGACGGCAGGGATGGTTTGGTGCCTTGAGGGTGGGGCGAGGGGTCACCCGGCTTTGGCTTTTCTGTGGGATACTCGGGCTTTGGAGACGTCTTTTCCGGTTCCGGTTTGGGTGATGGGATCAGGGGGGTGCTGGTCCCAGAAGCCGAGCCCCCAGCAGGGGCAGGAGCGGTTTTGGCTGCTTCGGTCTGGCCAGGCACTGAACAATGCTTATACACCACCTGATCTGTGGCGTCCATGGAGTCTTCAGTTTGGCTCTCATCTTGGGCGTCATCGTCTTCATCCTTGTAACACTGCTTTTTCTGATGCGTGATCAAGTCGAAGATCCTGGGGAAAACCACACTACACTTTTTACACTGGTATTGCATGTTGCTCGTTCGGATGTACCGCTCATTTGTGAGTTCTCTTTTTTCGTTGTCTTTTGTCTCTGTTTGATTCTCATAACTCTTCCGCGCCTTCTGCCGAGCATTCTGGAACCAGACAACGATAACCCGGGTGGGGAGATTGAGTACGGTGGAAAGTTGTTCGATTTCATCATCTTTTGGGTAAGCGTTGGTGTCAAAAAAGTCTTGAAGAACCCGAAGCTGGTAGTCAGTAAACCTGGTCCTGGAAGACCTTTTACTGAAGGATGTGTCTGATTTGTAATGTTCTAGGGAGGAGGGCTGGGGGTCCATTCTGATATCTTCCAAAACCGTTATGGGAGGGTTACTGAAGTTGTAGGGCGAATCCTTATTTCTCTGCCGCTCCTTAAAAAGCGTGTTTCGAAACCAGTGCTTGATAACCTTCTGGGAGAGGCCAGACTTCTCTGCCATTTCCTGGATCTGTTCTTCACTGGGAGAATTGTTGATGTCAAAGTAAGCCCTCAGGATTTTCAGCTGGTCGTCCGTAATTCTCGTCCTCGGGCGTTTGAACTGTGAGTGCCTCAGGAAGTTGGGATCCAAGCCAAGCTGCTGCTGGCAGAGCTGGGTGAGGTCCGCCGAGAGTGTGTCCATTGGAGGCAGCTGCAGGGCGAGCTGGGGCGGGAGGGCGGGATGTTGCACCGACTGCATCATGATGGACGGAAAGAGGGGAAGATCCAGAGATACTGGCAGCTGGACCTGCGGGGGTGCAGAAGGGGGTGGGGGCGGGGGAGGCGGAGGAGGGGGTGGGGGCGGGGGCGGGGGTGGCGGGGGAGTGGGCGCTGGGGCCTGGAGTGGGGTGGAGACTGCGCTGGGCAGTTTCACTGGCCCCAGAGAAGGAGGCTGCGGAGGAGCCGGAGGCAAGGGAGGTGGTGGAGGTGGGGGAGGTGGCGTTTCCGGAGAAGATGGAGAAATGGGATAAAGCTTGTCATAGGCCTCCCTGTACTGACGGGCAAATTTTTCTAGCGCTCCGTATGGAAAAAACTTGCCGTGTACATGCTCCTGGTGACTCTTTAGAATGAGAACGTTGGAGAACAACTTCCCACACGTCCCGCATTCCAGCTTCTCCGTGCTTTCGCCTTCCCCACTCTTGCCCTTCTTCTGTACCTTCTGCCTGTTCTCGTTGTACTGAATGACCAGTTCAAAACCGAAGTTTTCCAGTAAGGCTTTGGCTGCATTTCCTCGGGCCCCTGAAGCGATGCGGGGCGGCGGGATGGATGGTTCCGAGGACTTCAGCTTCTTTCCGAGGTCTTTGCTTTCTTTGAGCCCTTCGCCTTCACTTACACATTCTTGCTTTGGCTTGTCTTGCTTCTCGGCCATCTCTTCTGCCTCCTTGTAAGAGGGTACGTCCTTCACGATGGAGCAGTCAGCACTGGCCACGGTGGTTTGCTCTTGTTTCAATAACTTGCTGGCCTGCTGCTGCTGCTGCTGCTGCTGCTGTTGCTGTTGTGGCTGTGGCTGTGGCTTTTGAGATGGCAGGTGGGGCTGTGTGGCCTGATACTGTTGTGCTTGCTGCTGGAGAATCTGGAGTTGAGTTTGGCCAACGTGATGTTGGCTTTGAATCTGCTGCTTCAAATCTTCAAGCAGGGACCCAGCCATTCCCGTCATGCCTGGCATGCCAAAGGCGGCAGAGCCTACTGGCAAGCCTAGATCTGGCCCCAAGCTGAACTCCGTCCCAGGGATGTAGAAGGGAAAGAGAAACTGAGGCTGCTGAAACTGCAGCAGAGCTTCTGGGGTCATAGGAAAATGGGGCAAAAAGGCAGGGTTGAGAAACTGAGGCTGAAAGAAGGCTGCCTGCTGTTGCAATTCGTGCTGCAGCTGCATCTGAATTTGTGCTGGTGACTGCGGTGGGTGATGTGTAGGTTGAGCGGAGATCAATTCCGGATTTTGCTTTTTATTTAATTCTTTGGCATCTAAGTGGGTATCTTTGCTGCCTACTGCTGCTAAACTAATGGAATCTAACATCCCTTGGCTGGGACTGTTAATGCTGGTTGCCACTCCGTGCCCGCCGGGTGCATGACCACCGCCAGGCTCCAGCTTCGCTGCCCTCGCCTTTGTCTGGTGGAGCACAGACCTCATGTGGATTTCCAAGGTCGAGCTTTGGCTATACGCAACGTTGCAGATGCTGCACTTGTAGGGTTTGTTATCTGGGCTGTTGTTGGTTTCTTGAGGGACAGGGCTGGAGGCTTCCTGCAAAACCTTTTTCAACTTGTGCAGGTGAGATACTGAGTTATAATGGACCAGGAGAATGTTCTTCTGGGTGAACGACTCTTTACACACGGTACACTTATATGGGCGAGATGGATCGAGGAATTTTTCCATCGTAAAATTTGGCCCTTTTCTAAAAGGTAAGGTCCGCTTTGGTTCAGAGCCCATGTCATCTGGAATAGAACTGCTGTCACTGCCTACAGGACTTGCCTTCCCTTCATGGTCCACCTCATACTCTCTCTCCATCTCCTGCTCTAGGGCATGGTCCTCCTGGGCCATAGGTTCACTCTCTGCCCATAGTTCCCCATTCACAGGCAAGGAGGCATACAGCTGTTGAAGTTCGGCTTCACTCAGTTCGGGGTGGCCTGCTTCCAAGTGTTTTTTTAAAGCCTGGAATGTACGGAAACTACGCTGGCACAGGTTACACATAGTGGCGGCCCGAATCGCATGATACTGGGAATGTATCTGAAGCTTCTGCATAGTCTTAAAGGCCAAGCTACAATGGTTACAGCGATACTTGTAAACGTGGCGGTCTGAGACAGAGAGTGGTTGCCTTTTCTGCTGTTCACTTAACTGATCTTGCAGTGTGTCAGAGATTTTCATATCCTTACTGCTATTTTTATTCCATTCCGACACTTCTGTGGCTTCTTTAGTTGGTTTCTGCTCCTCACTCTTTATTTCCACACTAGCCTTTGAATCATCGAGACCCGCCATACTTTTGTCATCCATTGGACTGTCACCTGTGTGAAGAAAGTATAAACAGCACTTACGGGAAGGAAGTCTACAGATTAAATGCCAATGAATATTGTTATGCAGGAGCCTCTGAAGGGCTTCCTTGGTCATTCAGTCAGTAACCAATCTGCCTGCGAATGCAGGAGATTGAGGGTTCGATCTCTGGGTTGGGAAGACCCCCTGGAGAAAAATGGCAACCCATTCCAGTATTCATGCCTAGAGAATCCCATGGACAGGGGATCCTGGTGAGCTACTGTCCATGGGGTCACAATGAGTCAGACACAACTTAGGGACTAAACCACCACCACCATTGTTTAGGAGGAACCTCCAAAGAAATCACCTCTGACCTCAAGGAATTTCAGCATGGGAAGAAAATAAGTCAGAATTAGCATGCTACCACCAGTATGACAGCAAGGGTTAGAAGCACAGTGTTCAGGAATTAGAGCCCACAAAATATTCCTGGTCAGTGGTATTTAGGTCCCCCCTCAATCTGGTAAAGAATTTGCCTGTCAAGATCCCCTGGAGAAGAAAATGAAAACCCACTTGCCTGGGAAACCCCATGGACAGAGGAGCCTGGTGAGCCATAGTCCAAGAGGTCACAAAAGAATCAGATATGACTTAGCAGCTCAACAGCAACAATAACAACAAAGGGTCATTTACAGATAACCAGACAGTAAATATGCCTTGGAAATGACAGTTTTTGGAAATGTGTGGGTTTTTGTTTTCTTTGTGCATCTCAGAAACATAAAATCTTTTACCATAATAATGCTAGATCAGCATCATGAATAGAAGGCCCAGAGTGTGTCTGGCACAGATCCTGGTCACAGGCTGGCATACCTGAATATTTCCCGGCCCCCTCAGCTGTGATGACTGCAGGTGTGTCCCGCTCTGACTTCTCAGAGGCAGCTGCTGGCAGTAGCAAGCTGTTGGGCATCATCACATCAGGGACAGGCACCTGTGAAAACCAAAGGGGTTCATGACAAAGGTACCCCAGACATCATGGGCTCCATCACACTTTACCCTAGCAGTTGTGTACCCCAGTTATATTTTCTAACCAAAGCAGGGACATTCTGTGACTCTTAGAGGTCAATGCTCTCCTTTCAAATTTCAGATCAATGCTGTGGCAATGCTGTATTCTTCTTTACTTTTCTTTTTTTAAAAAATAAGCTTGAAGGTTTCTGTAGCCCAGAAATGATGGCCAAGCAAAGATGAAACTCCTAGTGCCCACAGGAATCATTTGATTAACATTATAGGTATATTCAAAAGCAGAGACATTAATTTGCCAACAAAGGTCCATCTAGTCAAGGCTATGGTTTTTCCAGTGGTCATGTATGGAAGTGAGAGTTGGACTGTGAGGAAAGCTGAGCACCAAAGAATTGATGCTTTTGAACTGTGGTGTTGGAGAAGACTCTTGAGAGTCCCTTGGACTGCAAGGAGATCCAACCAGTCCATTGTGAAGGAGATCAGTCCTGGGTGTTCTTTGGAAGGAATGATGCTAAAGCTGACACTCCAGTACTTTGGCCACCTCATGCGAAGAGTTGACTTATTGGAAAAGACTCAGATGCTGGGAGGGATTGAGGGCAGGAGGAAAAGGGGACAACAGAGGATGAGATGGCTGGATGGCATCACCAACTCGATGGACATGAGTTTGAGTGAATTCTGCGAGTTGGTGATGGACAGGGAGGCCTGGGGTCGCAAAGAGTTGGACACGACTGAGCAACTGAACTGACTGACTGATAGGTATGAGAATAAGGCTACAAATTTTGTGTTATTGAATCAGCTATGCCTTGTATCACATTTGGGGTTTATTCCCAAGGCACAGGAGAAACAAACGGGACTTAACTTGTGATTTCTACAACACGGTCAGCAAGAGCTTGTCACCACCCAGAAGAAATACATTTCTGTCACACAATAATGACAGATTTTATGTTGATACCTTCACAGAGATTATGGCACACATGCATCACCACTTGGTACCCTTACTGTCATAAGCAGCTTCTCCACGCAATCCGGAGACACACTGTGCAAATGCGTCAGATGAAGCTGGAGGTGCATCTTGTTGCTAAGGACGTCCTGGCAGAGGGGACAGCAGATGACCGGCTGCACTGAGTGCTGTGACAGGACGTGCATCTGGATACGACTTTGGTCCCTACTATTGTAGTTACAATAAGGACACTGATAGAACTGGAAAATATTGAATAAACATGACTCTTATTAGTTAATGGATGTTGATGCCTTTGGAGCATTAGAAGTCAGACCAAGAGTTAATCACCTTGCCAATACAGTGTCTACATACATTTCAACAGCATGGAATGGTTTGGGAGCTCTAAAATAATCAAGGGCAACAATTTAAAAATATATATATGTTTACACAGCAAAGGGAGAAAAAAAAAAAAAAAACAAAAAACAAACCATGTGTACCTGCTCGTGACAGAATTTATTGTCCTCTGTAGGCTTTGATCTTTTCGTTGACACATCCTCTTCTTTTGCCAGCAGGAGTGGCTGGGTTCCCCCTGCCACACTGACTTTTAGCTCCTTTTCTGGTGTGATTACTCCTGATTCCCCAAAAGAGAATAGAACATCTCAATCTTAAAAGACTGACAATATCAAAATCAGAAAAATGATGTCTTTCGCATAGCTCTAAGTCCACTGAATCACTGAAAGGAGGGGCAAGCACTTGTAAATGATGCTAATCTCAAAAGGCAAAAACACACTTCTTTTTGTCCATTGACCAAGTGGACTTTATAAATGTATTTTAAAATGTACTTCTGTCTCCTGTTTAGATAACCCTCAGTGACCATGAAAGATTCATCAATGACACATGCCCTCTGCTGTCTCAATATACCTTTATCACATTAAAGCAAATCTATTCCCATTCACAAATGCTAACTTAGAAAATAATTATTTTTGGAACTGTTTCATTACCTTTTTTTTTTTTCCTAAAATTCTGGGACACTAAAAACACTTCAAAATTCTGAGAAGGGCTGACCAGTTATAATTCACAAATGAAACCAATGCTTTTATGTGGTGAATATAGGATTTTAAAATTATATATTATGTATCCACCGCTGCTTTTTTGTGATTTATCCTTGGCTTTAGATGTTTCAGCAGTTGGCTGTGCATATGACATTGTAGTCCAAATCAAAAAGACAGTTGTTTTATGAGGTTAATCCAGAATATTCGGTGTTAAAGATGGTTTAAAATTTTGCCAAGATGAGCAATGTAATGTATAGAAGCCTCACACACATCAAAAGATAGAGTGTGATTCTAATTTCCCAATCTAACAGAAAATTCTTTCCAGCATCAATTTTCCCGATAATCTCCTCTGTGAGGCTGGATATTACAGCGACATTGGGTAGGCATGTCACATACATCTCACGACAAACACAAAACCTCATTTACCAGCCATTCCAATCTCATCATAGCACGGCATCATCTGACCTTTTTTCTGCTGTTTATTATGAGTATTTCTAATTTTAACTTTCAATTTTCACCATCTTCCAGTCAATTTGCAACTAAATTATTTCCAGGGTGAGGACACTATCACTGGACAACTGGGTGCAAATACATCTTGAAATGCAATGAAGCTAAACCATTGATTGCTATCAGACCCCGCGTAAATATAGAGTCTAGGCGTAATCTGATTGTATGCTGTGCATGAAGATTTATCTTGATTTTTTTTCCCCAATCCACATACGGTTCATATAAATGAACAAATTACACTTTATTGCAAAATAACCCAGTTTTAATTTAAAAATAAGGTCAAGGATGTTATGAAAACAACATAAAAATGAACCCCAAAATAGATTCTTTTTCTCTCCTGGATGGAGATGCATGTTTTATACCATATAAATAATTTTAGGAATTTTGAATTCTAAAAGAAATTTGAAAGTAAGTCTGACTCTAAGGAGACCAAAATTAAAATAGAATTTAAATGACATAATGACAATAATGTTATTCCAGTGAGGTCTGTGAAAGGTATAGAATTATTGCTATAATTTCATACAAATTGCACTGAGACTTATTTCTATTGATAGATATACAAACACTAGATTTTATTTGAATTGGTATATCTGTCTTATATATACAGATATATTAGAGAAACTTAGATTCTTTCTAGATATTTAAAAATATAATTTACTATAGTTACATTTGAATGATTTAAATCAGAGATAAACTAAAGAATTTTATCACACTGATTAAACAACATCCAAGTATTTCATATCCAAAGATATCTCAAAACCAAGAATGTTTATTTTATAATTAATCCAGGTATCAAAATGTTTTTGCTTCTAAAAGGAAAATTCTCAAAGCAGAATCTATTTTGTGCTATTGTTTTAAAAGTATTAAAAATAAATACAAGAAAACAATGTGATATATAAGGTTGGCAAATAAAACTAACTGCTTAAGGTGATAGATCAAGTTGTATAAAATGATTGTCATTTAAATCAGTGAGTGTCTATCAGTTGCTTTTTTCCTGTGAGACTGGAAAATTTTTCTTTTAAAATTCCCTAATAAGGAGGAAGAATATGCTTCCTTAAGAGAATAATACTATGTCATATTCCCTTATCATTCTTTTGTGTACATGGTAGAATGTGACATGATCAAGTAATAGGTTGGTCCAATTCCATATGCTATCAAAGACTGTCACACAGAAGGTAAAAGAGAATTTCCATAATTCTTGTTGCTTGCAGGCTTTAGGAATATCAGAAAGAATAAACTTTCTGGAAACTTCTAAATCTATTAAATGTATAGCTATGGATTACAGCTTATTTTTATAAGCATATATCTTCTAATGTTAGTACTATAAAGGATCAAAAAACTGATTTCAAGGCTTAAAACATTTTACTAAGACTGTACATTGGTGTAAGTATTTGATATAATTAATCCATATTATTTTAATGTATATTCATATTATCAAGAATATAATTGCTTTTGAATTTAGGGACATTTATGCTGCCTCAAGAAAGGAGTTAAGTTTTATGGTCACTATTTCATAAACATTGTGGTAACTGCTGGATATAGGATTCTACCCTATATATATGTCAGCTTCAATATTTTTTGGCTAATTAAGTTAATTAAACCATGATCTTAATGTAAGCTAGGGGCTCCCTAAAGACCATTTTATTTTAAATTGAGAAGAAGTTATAAAATCTAGACCCTCAAACTCTAGCTAGGCACCTCAGAAATACATGCTACTGATAAGCAGCAGCAGCAGAGAATGTTAAGATGCATGAGTATATGACAAAAACAGAGTCTTGAAGCTAAAACAGGTCATCATGATTATCTGCAAAAATGAGGGACCTTCTATTTTATGCATGTATGCCTTTTCTACAAAAAGGGGTACCACCTTAGGTATTTACTGCCTCCCTGGTGAATTATAGGATATCAAATCTGGAGTCTTTTTCTGAATTGTTTTACTCTAGAAATATATTAAATAAAGGCTAATTACTTTTAGGAAGGGTTTAAGTTTTCTGACTACTCATAGTTTATGTCTTCAACTTTACTTGAAATGAACACTGTTTTGTTATCAAAATTTTGAAATGAGATCATAATTCATTTTGTGTTATTAAGGCCATCACAGTGTCTTCAAAAAACAATGTCATTTTAATGTACTTTTAACTAAAAAAAAATGAAGTCTAATTTCAAATAAATACTGCCAAATAGATGAGTCGATGATTATCTGTCAGTTATGGGGTTATTTAATTTGCATGAGATTGCTAATATAAAAATGACATAATTCATTTCAATTCAGATGCCGCCTACTTAATAAATTTTCAATCCCTAAAATACAGAAGGTTGTAAAACGGTTTATGTTCATAACAACTAAGGAAAATCCAATAACATATATGTATTCAAAGTAAATCTTAAAAAAAGATACAGCAAAATCCTGGGTTATTACTTATGAATCAATGTATTTATAAAGTTTGAATACTGTAAAACTTGGATATAACACTAGATGTTATTCAACTCCAAATAAGCCTGAGACTGGTACAGTATTCTTTCTAATGAGACTAGAATGAAAGGATAATTTTAATTGCAGTAATGAAGGTTAATTTCCATCTTTCCTCATGTTTACTCCCTTATTAAAAAGCGGTCCCCTTAGCCATGGCAGAGACATATTACATTTTCAATGCAAATGTATTAATCTGGATAAACTCTATATTAATTCTTGTAGTGCACAGAGCTATAATTTGGATTATAATTAATCTAAAGTGGCACTAGATTTAAATGACAATATAAATGAGGCATTAGGAGGCTTTTCTATTATGAATGAATATTCAACAAATATAACTTGCATATTGCCAAGTCTCATTTTGAAAGCTCCCGTCCTAGAGATTAATGTCAGCAACAAAGTACAACAGCTTATACAAACACCTTCTTCCTAACATGTGTTAATTCCTTCCTGTCTAAAAAATTCTGTGTTAAAGTGAGGTCACACTGTTTTCCCATCTAGCACGTTCAGATAGTGATTAATGTATAAATTTGCCAGGATTTTTGACATTTATAATTGACATCAGGAAGAAAACCAATATACACATAAGTGGATAATCATTAGAAATACTTACAAGAAAAAAAAAATCCATGTAATAATTTTTTTCACCTAATCAGATTCAACATAGAAAGCAGAAAACTTTGTTAAAAGCTCAGGTGAGAATGGGTACCCCTGTCTTGTTCCTGGTCTTAGAGGAAATGCTTTGTGTTTTTCACCATTGAGAATAACGTTTGCTTTGGGTTTCTCATATGTGTATGCCTATGGCTGATTCATGTTGGATCTATGGCAGAAACCAACACAACATTGTAAAGCAGTTATCCTCCAATTAAAAATAATAAATAAATAAAAATGTACCAAGGGGGTTAAAAATGTTCATGTGAATTGTCAACAGTAAGAACTGTCAATGTTTGGGACATTTCAAAGCTAAACATTCGCATTTCAGTAATTCCTTTGAGTTGGGTGAAGTACATTTTTATCCCTATAGATGTAGCTGGAGAGGCATTTCTATAGGGCTAAAAATGTGTCTTAGAAAACTATCATTATCTAATGGTCTGTATCTTCTCACATGCCTGAGTCCTGATGAGATGGTACAATGAGATGTCCAAGAAAGCATAATAATTCATCAGGCCATTAGGGAGTGATTGAGCCCATTACTTATGTAGACCAGTAAACCAAGCTGATGGAGATAGAGCCCTTGTATCTGTGGTATGTTCCAAGCAAGACTCCTTACTCATTGATGAGATTGGAGCCATTTTCAAGAGGTTCCCACAACTCATTCTTTACAAGGTATTAGTTACTGAAAACCAAGCACAATGTCACATTCCTAAGCATTACGTGAATACTCAACAAACACCAATGGGCTGTGTGTTTGACACATTCTTCTGAATGTGTTGGGTTAGGGGTGGAACATACCCTGCAGTCTCTTTTGGTGAAACTGTGAGAAAATCATTACTGAAGGCAGGGAGAATCATGGCCTTCCTGAAGTAGTCAAGCAGCTAGCTTTCATGAGATCCTCCTAGACCTAAGCTGACTCCCTTGCTATTTCCAGTTCTTTTCAAATGAAGTTTAGATGGCACTGCCCGTGACCTTATCTGATCACAAGGTATTTCAAATACCTTGTCAGTAACCCCAGGAGCTGTATTATTATACAGCTAGGGGATTTTTTTTTTTTTTTTGTACATTCTTTAGGCTCAAAACCAACCTTAGATCCTCTTTGTTAAAATCAAATTAGAATCATATGCTAGCCACTACATGCTAGATGCAAATTTAAATGGTACCTTTTCACTGGATTCTGGAGAAAAATTCAGCATGGAAGGGTATGGGGTGGGTAGCAGGGAGGCGCTTCAAATAATTTGCAAAGGGAATGGCCAATTTAGATTTACAAAGACTGAATTACAAATGCAGGGTAATTCAGATTTAAATAAACTTGCACGTGAAAATGGTATTTTTTGCACAACTCAATGTCTTCATAGCAAAAACAAGCTTCTTTAGATGCGGCTGTCACTGGAATTCCAGGAAAAGATAGATGACTACCTGAAACTAATAGGCTTGAACCCGTTTCAGCACTTCTTCTGCTTCAATGAGTCCAACATAATAAAACTAGGTATAGCGTGCAGCAAAAGTAGCCAATGTAATATTCATTGCAACCATAGATTTCCATCTCATACATACAAAGCATGGATGAAGTCATATATTTGCCAAATCAAACACAGAAAAAGCCTTAGGTATCCACACCAGATGCTGGCCTAGGGTTTGTTTGTGCACAAGTAAATGTCATGACACGAAGGTTTGTTTTCAAAGACAGTAGCTTTCATTACTGGGATTTGTCTATTCTAGAAGATCAAAATTACCCAGCACCTAATCCCTTCTCAATGATATTTCCTCTTCTTAGGCTGAATCATCTGTAAACTTTTTCACTGGATTTTGTTTGAAATGCCTCAAATAGATGCCCTTAAAAAGGGCAAATTCCTGAGTGTAAGTTGTAAAAAAAAAAAAAAAAAACAGAAAGCAAGGAAAAATAACATTTATTTTTAGGGTTACGTGGTTTAGGGAGGGAGGGGGGTGCATATGATTGAATGAAAAAATTCAAGTGATATCTAATCCCATGCTTATGAAAAATTAATATGCCATCAGAGGAATCACAAGTATAGCTAAGATTAATGAAAGGCGCTTAAAAAATTACAAGCACACAAACTGATTTGATTAAAAAATAATCTCGCTGGTCGTCCTGCAATATTCTTCAACTTATCCACATCTATTCTGTCAGATGGTTATGATTAAAAATAGGTCAATGGGAGGCTACTGATAGAAATCACATGCAAAATGCACATGCAGTGAATAGTAGTGGGAATGTTCAGACAGTTTAAAATGAATAAAGGCTTTTGATAAGCTGGGGGTGGGTCAGCAAAGGAAGGGTTGATCGCTGGGATGGGTCGGGGAGGGAAAGGTGAAAGATTCTAGCATCTTACCAGAGTCTTTATTAGAGTTTTTGCCTTCACTATTGTCTCTCTCACTTGTGTCTTTCTCATCCTCGTCAGCCCCAGCTATAGGTTTAATGGCTCCTTCTGTCTCCTCACTCTGTTCTTCTGCTAAGAAACACACACCAGTCAGTAGGATGGAAAACCCCAGAAACACACACCTGAAAATAAATGACGTGACCATTTAAACACTTTGTTACTTAGGAATCATTCGCAGACATTCCTTCTCAAAAAAGACATGAATTTATTCAAAAGTCACTATTAGAACCTGCTGGCTTTACCAATGCAGGGTTTGTTTTTTATCTCAAGCCACTTCTTTTATTTCCACTGAGAAAATGTGCCCGTACTAAATTAAAAGAAGTCTTCTCAAAGAAATGCGGTTTGAGCTAGAAAAGATTTAAAAATGAATGTGAAGCGATTTTGTAATTTCAATAGTAGAGCCTTCAAAACTACATGAACCCGCTTCTCCACGGACTTGGATAAACAGCAGAATGAAGCAAATTCTCAGAAAAATGTCTTCATAATATAATGTGATAATGATGGGTTAAATATAAGACAGGTGTTACTCTCAACTTTCAGTCCTTAGACCTCAGAGGAATCCTTTGGAATTTGTCAGAGTAAGACCACAAAACTTCAGTTATCCTGGGATTTTTTTTTTTTTCTATAGGGGGAGCTCTACAGAGTGTAGGACAGAAGAAGGTGTACTTCTTCTATGACAACCACATCACCCCACACCTCATTCACGGGTTTCACACCAGCTAGATTACATGGAAATCCTCATAGTAACTCAACCCTATTTAATTATTCTGTAAATCTTAGCTATGCCGCTGCTGGTGGATTAATCTGTTTATGCAGTTAGCCTCTATGCTGGGTCGGTGTAGCACTAATCCGTGAAAGGCCCACTGTTCTCTTTCATCCTGCGATCATTTGTCTCTCACTGTGCTGATGTCACATTTTAATGAATTTTTAGCAATCTGAGTAATGCCAGATAACCAGACTTGCAACTCCCCACAGCATGGCGTGCTGTTTTCATTGCGGCACAAAAAATAAAAATCCTATTCCCCTGTTCAGGTAGGAATTACATAAATTAGGAGAAGAAGGTAAAATGGGATTTGAAGCACCAGGCTCCTCAATTTCATAAAATCTTTAATGACCATATAAATTAACCCTGGAAAGGCAAAAGGTCATTGACATCCATTTGCATACACTCCTCTATTTGCTTTTGATAAGCAGAGCTTTTATGCAGAGAACATGATACAATTAACCCTTCAAGAACCGTACAAAACGCGACTCTGGACATTTTAAGTGTCAAGCATTAACTGAAAATTACACACTGCATAAAATTTTCATTGCAAATGCTATAGTGATTGAAAGGGGAAATCGTGGCCCTCTCCACACCCCATGTTTTTTTAATAATGTTCTGACAGCAGAATGAAATATCCACTGTCATATGTAGCAGCTGAGCACCAAAAAGAAAAAAAAAAATTGCTATTTAGTGTTTCACTTGCCAGCCATGCTCTACCACTATGAGACCAGAAGACAACAGGATGGGGGTTGGTTCTGGGCTCAATGGCAGAAACTCCAAAGAAAGACTCCAAGTTTGAAAACAAGGATGTTTAAAACATGTGAAATCAGAGTTTGTTTCAACCGGAAGTCCTCAAAGGCACCATGCAAATCTACTGACTCCATAGATACACGCTGGTGTTGCACCAAAATGCAGGGGTGGTCTTCAGGGAGAGGTCAGTCATTGGAGGGTTCGGGGGTAACTTCCCTTTCAGGCAAATACACATGAAAATTGTACTTGAAGATGAATCGACCCTTCTCCTGGCCTGCTTTCACCCTTCAGTGATAAGAGGTGATCAAACCCAGGCCTCCTCCTTCCAGCAGGGGGCCAGGCTGGGTGGGGACCGTGGCCTAGCTCCATTAGGGAGGCTGAAATCATACCCGGATTAGGTGGTGTTCCCCCCTCTCCCCTCCCAAGTCCACACACGTGACTCGACCATCCAGTGTCAGGCCTGCAACCTACGCGACAGCCCGTGGCAATTCCTTCTCAAACTCATCCCAGGGAAGGGGTGCGAGACTACTGGGAGCAGATTTACTAGACCTTTCCCCCCCAGGCTGGAAAATGAAGCGTCAGAGTGCTACTGAGCGTCCTTATCTTGAGGGGACATAAAATGGTAAGGGCTAGCGCCACTCCTGTTCATAAAACATTGCGTGTCAGGAGAAGAAAACGAAAATTATGAAGGTACAAAAAGAGAAACTCCAGTACAGTCTGCGTCTCATCAGACGGTTTCTGCAGGATCCTCTGGTATGTGTCTTAAGTGTGAGAGAAATTCCCAGACAAGTTCTTCTATACATCACGGTGGTGTCTGACCCCAGCCTGACCCTGGCAACAGTTTGAGAAATCTGAATGTGAACAAAGACTCTGTGTCAGCAGCGGGGAGAGATTGTGGGATAGAAGCTCCCCATCAACTTAATCGCAAACAGCAGTTCTGAGGCCATAACTTTGCCCGGCTCCTCCAAGCCACAGCTCATAACCTCCAGGGTGGATTTGCCCGCACTCCCTCAGCTTCTGTGACTTCGGGCCCCCCTCCGCCTTTTCTGGTTCTTCCTTTGAAGTAGGCAGGCAATTAGCTCTAATGCTCCAGCAATTCAGACCTGTTTTGTGGTTTCCAAGGCGAAAGCTGTTTATTACAGGTAGGGCTCTTTGGAGCCATAGAACTTGGCGAATTTTTAATCAGGCAAAAAAGAATCAAAGAGTAACTTTTGTACGCCATAAAGTTTCCTCCAAGTCAGGAGAAAAAGGTCATTTTCGTTTTTCAGGAGAGTTTTCGAAATAAATTTGACATTCTCTTATAAATAGGCTTTACAGTCAAGAGTATTAGGGTGGAGAAACCACTTTCTCCTAGAAAACCTTGTAGGTTGGATTTGGGGTGAAGGGCAAGAGTTGGCTACATTCTCATTTTCAAGTACCACATTTCCTCAACTGTAAAATGCTGTAAAATGTAAGATGCTTACATTTTATGAAAAAAGGAAGAGAATTTTATGAAAAAAGGAAAAAGTATACAGCATGAAATATATTAAAGGGATGTCTTAGAACTGAGGAAAATTACAGAAAATTCCAAAATAAAGATGCTAAAGCAGTTTTCATTTTCATCAATAAATTTCTTCAATATATTATATGTAATAATAATGAAAGTATAGCATTTCATAAAATAGTTATATTCACACTGTGTATATTTCAATTATTTTGCCTCATGGAAAACAGAGTATTCATATGTTAAATTTTATGATATAATTCAAATGTGCATTAGGTCCAGTAGAACTTCCTGATTTTCAAATAAATGATAAAACATTTCAAAATAATAGGAAGAAGACAAAATAATATTATAGTCTTATAACAGTACAATTAACTTCACTTTGCATTGTTATAGGGCTTCCCTGGTAGCTCAGCTGGTAAAGAATCTGCCTACAATGCAGGAGACCCCAAATCTGCTTTGTGCTATCTCTATGATCTAAACGCTAGTCAGTTTTGTTCCTACTGCTTTATTATACAACTGGGTTTGGGAACCCTCTGAGTCTTCTAAGGAAACCACCACATACTTTTTAAGCCCATGGTGTGGTGTTGGAGAAGACTCCTGAGAGTCCCTCGGACGGCAAGGAGATCCAACCAGTCCATTCTAAAGGAGGTCAGCCCTGGGTGTTCTTTGGAAGGAATGATGCTAAACCTAAAACTCCAGTACTTTGGACACCTCATGCGAAGAGTTGACTCATTGGAAAATACTCTGGGAGGGACTGGAGGCAGGAGGAAAAGGGGATGACAGAGGATGCGATGGCTGGATGGCATCACCGACTTGATGGACGTGAGTTTGAGAGAACTCCGGGAGTTGGTGATGGACAGGGAGGCCTGGCGTGCTGCGATTCATGGGGTTGCAAAGAGTCGGACACGACTGAGCAACTGAGCTGAACTGAACTGAAAGAGGAAGCGAAGGATAGCAACTGAAACATCTTTAGTTTTTCACATGAAGCATCAATTCTAGACACTTGGCTTACAAGAATTCCTTCTTGTGCCCCTTTTTTGTCTCCCTGTTCAGCTCTACTCCCTCAAAATCTATCCTTTGTATGACCTACTTAAATCTGACTTCTCTATGCAACATCTTTCAGTGACTGCCATTACATAAAGAAAAAGCTCAATCTTCTGAACAGGGCAAGAATAGCTAGTCTCTGTCTATCACTCCAGTCTCATCTTTCTTCACTTCCTACCTGGCACTTAACTTGAGAACAGTCTCAAATTTCAGGGCACCAGAATCACCTGGAAGACTCGTTAAATCACAGATCGCTGGGCTCTAGCCCTACAAATTCTGACTCTGGTAGTCAGAGAATTTACATCTCCAAGTTCCAGATGATGTTAATGCTCTTGGTCCAAGATCACATTTCATGAACACACAATAGTCACTGATGCCTACTTCCTTTCTGTAAGAAACACTGTTCTGTTTCTTGTCTTTTCTAGAATGACTTTTCTTCACTGTATTTAACTCCCATCTTTTAAGTTTAGCTTGGCAAATATCATTTTTATCATATATAAAAATGGAGCTAATGCTACTTACTTCATAGATTTGTTATAATGTATAAAAATTAGCACAGAGCTTAACCCAAAATAAGTATTTAAAATGCTAGCTGTATTATTACTCTTAATTGCTTCTTTTTATATTAGAGAGAAAGTGAAAGTGAAGTCACTCAGTCCCGTCCAACTCTTTACGACCCCATGGACTGTAGCCCACCAGGCTCCTCCATCCATGGAATTTTCCAGGCTAGAGTACTGGAGTGGGTTGCCATTTTCTTCTCCAGGGGATCTTCCTGACCCAGGGATTGAACTCAGGTCTCCTGCATTGCAGGCAGATGCTTTACCTTCTGACCACCAATTTAGTTATTTTTAATTGATTGATGATTGCTTTACAATAGTGGTTTGATTTCTGTCATGCATCAACATGAATTAACCATAGGTCTACATATGTCCCCCCTCTCTTTTAATTGCTTCTTTCTCCAAAAAGTCTTCCCTGAATGCTGAACTAAGATTAGTGTTTCTGGATAAATTTTTTTTTTCTTTTTCTTGTGCATTAGTGTAAAACAAGTTAACATATGGAAATCAGTATTACCTACCTCCCCTAATAGGTACACATTTACTGAAAACAGTGATTGCCTTATTTGTCAGTGTTCCAGAAGAACCAACCCCAGGGCTGGAATTACAGAAGGCAGGCAGAACTTGTTACCTGGAACACTGAGTTCCATTTAGGAAGCAAAATTGGGAAAAGAAAAAGAGGAGTCTAAATTCTATTGCCTTCCTCTATTTGCATTCAATTAAACCTAAAAGAAGCATTTGTTTGGTTTTGGTCTGGTTTGGGTGGTTTTGTTTTGGTTTAAATTTTCTCTCTCTACTCAATCATGTTCATTATTCAACCATCCCTGGCCTGGCTCCACATCTATTGCTCTTCTCAAAGCCACTGATGACTTCCATGCTGTGAAATCCAATGGCCACTTTGCATCTTACTTGACTTTGCTCTAAAGATGTTAGTTACTACTCCTTTCTCCTTGAAAAACTCCCTTTCTTGAATTTCATTGACTCAGACTATTGTGATGCCATACCCCTCTGAAAGTTCTTTCTTATTCCACTTTGCTGGGGACTTCTCCATTAAAAATCTAAATATTGGAATGTCTCCAGCACTGGTCCTAAGTCCTATTTTCTTATCCACAAAGAATGCTGGATTTGAGGAATCTTGAGAAATCTGTATGCAGGTCAGGAAGCAACAGTTAGAAGTGAACATGGAACAACAGACTGGTTCCAAATAGGAAAAGGAGTACGTCAAGGCGGTATATTGTCACCCAGCTTATTTAACTTATATGCAGAGTACATCATGAGAAACGCTGGACTGGAAGAAACACAAGTTGGAATCAAGATTGCCGGGAGAAATATCAATAACCTCAGATATGCAGATGACACCACCCTTATGGCAGAAAGTGAAGAGGAACTAAAAAGTGAAAGTGGAGAGTGAAAAAGTTGGCTTAAAGCTCAACATTTAGAAAAGGAAGATCATGGCATCCGGTCCCATCACTTCATGGCAAATAGATGGGGAAACAGTGGAAACAGTGTCAGACTATTTTGGGGGGCTCCAAAATCACTGCAGATGGTGATTGCAGCCATGAAATTAAAAAATGCTTACTCCTTGGAAAAAAAGTTATGACCAACCTAGATAGCATATTCAAAAGCAGAGTCATTACTTTGCTGACTAAGGTCCGTCTAGTCAAGGCTATGGTTTTTCCAGTGGTCATGTATGGATGTGAGAGTTGGACTGTGAAGAAAGCTGAGCGCCGAAGAATTGATGCGTTTGAACTGTGGTGTTGGAGAATACTCTTGAGAGTCCCTTGGACTGCAAGGAGATCCAACCAGTCCATTCTGAAGGAGATCAGCCCTGGGATTTCTTTGGAAGGAATGATGCTAAAGCTGAAACTCCAGTACTTTGGCTATCTCATGTGAAGAGTTGACTCATTGGAAAAGACTAGGTGCTGGGAGGGATTGGGGGCAGGAGGTGAAGGGGACGACAGAGGATGAGATGGCTAGATGGCATCACAGACTCAATGGACGGGAGTCTGAGTGAACTCGGGGAGTTGGTGATGGACAGGGAGGCCTGGCGTGCTGCGATTCATGGGGTCGCAAAGAGTCGGACACAACTGAGCGACTGAACTGACTAAACTGAACGATATCCCTAGATAACTTCATCCAGGTCCACTGGTTTAAATTTTGCACCTCCATTTGGATGTCTGAAAGGCATAGCAAACTTAATATGTCAAATCAGAGCTCTTGATCACCTTTCAGTGCACTCTGTTTCTCCCCAGTCTCTACCATCTCAGTGAATGGTACCACCATTCACCAAAAGCAAGGCTCACCACTGACTTCTTTCTCCTTATGTGCACACCAAGCTATCAGCAAGTCTTATTAATTCCAATTCCAGGATATCTTGTATACAGTAAATCCATCTATTTCTTTTCATTTTCATTGCCAGCACCATTAAGGGCTTACCTATAGCTTGCAATGGTCTCATTACTGGGAAAGACTTGCTCTTGCTTCCCCACAATTTATTCAGCACACCTTAATAAAATTGAGCCATTCTACCATTTGAGCCCTGCCATGGCTTCCTATTTTGTTTAAAATAACATAGGAACTCTCCACTGTGGTTATACTGATCAGGCCTCTGTCTGCCTCTATGACTTCACCTTACATTGCTCTCCTCTTCACTCATCTCTCTCCACACTACCCTTCTTTCTCTTCATAGAGTATGACCGACCTCTTCCCTCTGTCTGTAATGTCTTTCCCCTAATTTGCTCCTTATTATTTTGTACTCAACTTACCTGTCATTTCCTTAGAGAACTTCTCTGACCACTGTTTCTAATATAGCACCTCACCAGTCAGACAGGTGGAGGCCTCAGACTTTAGTGGGAATCACTGTCACCTGGAGGGCATGTTAAACCCTAGACTGCCGGGCCCCATCTTTAGTGCTTCTGATACAGTAAGTCTGGGAGAGGGCTTAAGAATCTGCATTCTTTCCAGTTCCCATATTGTGCTGATGCTGTCTGTAAGGGGTCCACACTTTGAAAACCTCTGCTCTACTTCCTTCATCATATTTGTTGAAATCTGAAAATAACTAATTTATTTGTATAGAAATAACATCTAAAAGGGCTTCCCAGGTGGCCCTAGTGATAAAGAACTCATCTGCCAATGCAGGAGACATAAGAGACTTGGGTTCCATCTCTGGGTTGGGAAGATCCCCTGGAGAAGGGAATGGCAACCCACTCCAGTATTCTTGCCTAGAGAATCTCATGGACAGAGGAGCCTGGAGGGCTACAAGTCCATAAGGTTGCAAAGAGTCAGACACGGCTGAAGTGATTTGGCACATACACACAAAACATCTAAAAATGAGAGAACTAATCAGCCTTATTCAAAACTTATGCCCAACAGTTCCTGGCAATTTTGAGTAAATTGATGATTCTGAGTTTTCCTACTTGGGGTAATGAGGACTATGGTATGATATAATCAATTAAGATCAAAGAGAAGAAGAAATGGTTTGCAGAGGAGAGCTCAATTTGGAATTTGTTATATTTGATTTCTTTGTAGAACATCTCCATGAAACTATCCAGAAGGCATGGGAGTATCTAAATATAAAGCTTCTCAGAAAGGTTGAAGATATAAATTTTGATGTCTTTGTTTATAAAACAAATATATTGACAGGTAGTGATCTCTTTTTAGTTTGATATGTTTCTCATAGTTTTGATTTTTGCCCTATTATTTTCAACCTAGTCATTAATGCGATTTTTTTTTTTTTTGGCTTGAAGTGAGGAAGATAAACTAAGTTTATGCTAATTTATTTTAAATATATTCTCTGGTTTTCTATGGAAAAGTAACATAAGATGAAAAATAAATAATGATTTATAAATTTAAAAAAAGCATTCATGAAATAGGCATTCAGTTCAGTTCAGTTCAGTCTAGTCGCTCAGTCATGTCCGACTCTTTGCGACTCCATGAATCGCAGCACGCCAGGCCTCCCTGTCCGTCACCAACTACCGGAGTTCACCCAAACTCATGTGCATCAAGTCCGTGATGCCATCCAGCCATCTCATCCTCTGTTGTCCCCATCTCCTCCTGCCCTCAATCCCTCCCAGCATCAGGGTCTTTTCTAATGAGTCAACTCTTTGCATGAGATAGGGATAGGTGAAGGTAAACTTTACTTCTAAAAATTTTTAAAGAGAGGAGTCATGACTTTATATTGGAGGGATAGTTTCACTTGAAATTTTAAAACATATTTCAAAACCCCATTATAAATGTGAGGGACTTTTTGTAATCATTTTTTGTTCTGTATTGACATTATTATTCCAATTGTGTAAATCTGGAAACTGGGATCATTTTATAGCAGAAATAAATGAGGTGTATTATAGCAACATGGATGAAATTCCTCTTAAACTATGTGAATATAATGCAGCTAAAAATGCATAGCCTCCATTTTTTAACACACACTTAAGCATGCAAATCATAGGAGCCAGTGATTGCATTGACACAGTTGTAAAAATCCAATCAACTCATTACCAAAACTAACTTCCAGCATCCAGGTCATTTGACTTGGGGGAGAAACAATACCCAGCTTACTGACTTTCACGTTGTATAAAACCACCCATTTATGTAAAAAATGTCACTGTGTATAAATGTAGATGTGAGAAATTATCCAGCAGAAGTTATTTGTTCTCTGAGAATTTCCTTTACATATGCATTCAAATTTGACTATATTTAATTTTTTATTATATATTTATTATATATAATTTTTATATACTCTATATAGGATTTAAATTTTTTGTGTGATTTGATCAGTTCTAGCTAGGGCAGTTCCAGAGAGTTTATTTCATAGATTATGAGAGTAACAAATGTAACTCATTTAAGACAGACAAGAATAAGACAAATTACCTGAGGTTGCTCTCAACTGCTGCTCTGTAAGATCATCCTCACAGGTCCTGGCTCCCAAAGAGGCAGTTTCTGCAGAGGACATCAGAATGAAAGGTAGTCAGCACACCACGGTCAGCTCTGCAGTGTCAGTCAATACCACAGAACCCCAAATTTGACTTTCAACGAGATAAGCACCAGGTAGAATTCGCTGGCACACCTTACACCCTAGTGGCTGGCCAAATGAGTCGAAAGAATAGTAAGCCTAGATCTCATTCTCATGATCAGCCACACACAACAAATACAATCATAGAGAATAAAATATGGAAACAGGAAAGGCTCATTCAGATTTTTCGCATTTGGTTATTTGGCCAAGCCTACATATTACAATGACAATGGTACATTGCATAAAACTGGGAACATAGTTTTATTTCTCTATCAAAAAAATAAAAGAAAGAAAACCTCTCAATATACAATTCCCTGTTACCTCATACAGGAAAGAATCTGCCTGCAATGCAGGAGATCTGGGTTCAGTCCCTGAGTCTGGACAATCCCCTGGAAAAGGGCATGGGAAACCACTCCAGTATTCTTGCCTAAGGAATTCCATGGTCAGAGGGGCCTGGCCGGCTACAGTCCATGGGGTCGCAAATAGTTGGACACAATTGAGCAACTAACACAATACAGGAGAGATGATGTGAGAGACCAAGACGGAAAACAAGTACTTGCAGAAGACTGAAGAGTAAGTTCAAGTCATCAATAAATCCACATCTTTATTCTGATCTACTTGAGCCCCAGAGCAGAAGTGTTGACAGCATCCTGGTTTGCTAAATTCACGCCCAAGTCCTAAGTTCCATCTAACTCTGCTCTTCGAGTTCCCTGTTATAGGAGAATCTATGACTAACAAGACTTCAGGAATCACCTTCAACACCTTATTTTTTCTCTACATCAATTCAACACTTGTTATTCATTTCATTTTACAATGTACCTTTCATGTCTGTTTCTCTATTGCTCTGTCTTGTATCTTTCCTGATCATTTCAATAGCCTCCACAACAATTTCCCTGCCTGGAATTCCATGTCTTTCCAGTCTAATCTCTCATAATATCTCAAGAACTATCTTTCAAGAAAACAGAGTTGCTTGAGTAAAAATCAGAGTTCTAGCACTTTCCAGGTAAGGGAACCCTCAAGTATATTACTTAACCTCTCTAAGCCCTGATTTCCTCATTTGTAAAATGCAGAAATAATTACATAGATAATCAGCAACTGTAAGAGAAAACAACACAAATAAAGGTAAAATGTGATATGGACTTCAAAGTAAGAAAAGCTCATATATTACTGAGAGGATAAAAAAGTTGTTATACAATTCTTACACTGCCAAAGAGACTCGAGTTTATCTAATATTTCTAGGCAATAGCATCTGTGGTTGATTCTGAAGGTTTTAATTAAACAAATAATTAACCTTGAAAATAGAAGTGCATACCAAAGCACTATTATTACGTTCACTAATTGTTTCTCCTGCTACATACAAGATCTTTGGCTTTTGTTGGTAAACTGTTTAAAAACAATACAATCATAATAAATACACAGTACCCATTCCCAACAATAATACCAACAACAACAAAAAAAACAATTATCTTGTAACTATATCTTAAGTTAGTCTTGAGAAAAAAGAATTGAGGAATAACTTCCAAATAGATCACAGCATCGATGTCTAATCAATAGATCACTCAAGAAGCCCACTTTTTCCTCCTGGCAACTTCTTCCTTCATTATACCTTGATTGATATTGTTCATTTTATATTTTGAATGTTTTTTGTTCTTCTGTTGAACTCTCATTCATCCCTCAAAACCCAAAGCAAGGGTCACTTCCTCTTTGCTTGCATAACAATTAGCTTTTATACGTCTCAGCACTTCTGATGCATTGCAATAATATGTGATCTATGTCTGTTTACTCAATAAATTGTGAGTTCCTTAAGAAATTTCATTTTAACATATTCTTGATCAAGGAGAGAATGAAGAATATCAAAGTCACCTTGTTGTTCAGTCACTAAGTCATGTCTGACTCTTAGTGACCTCATGGACTGCAGCAAGCCAGGCTTCCCTGTCCTTCACTATATCCCAGAGTTTGATCAAATTCACCTCCATTGAGTCCACGATGGATCCAACCATCTCATCCTCTGTTGCCCCTTCTCCTCCTGCCCCCAATGTTTCCCAGCTTTAGGGTCTTTTCCAATGAGTTGACTCTTTGCATCACCTAGGACACCTTTATTCAAAACATTACATTACACCCTATATCCTGAAACAGATGAATCTCAAGATGAGAATTTTATGAAAGCTTCCCAGGAGCCTTAGGACTCTATAAATTCAAAGCTTTCTCAAATATACCAAAAACAAGTAAGTCCTCTTATATATACATATGGAGAAGGAAATGGCAACCCACTTAAATATTCCTGCCTGGGAAATCCCATGCATAGGGCAGCCTGGCAGGCTATGGTCCTTGGGGTCCCAAAGAGTCAGACACAACTGAGTAACTAAACCATCACCACCATATATACATATAAATATAGTGCTTAAAATAATTTCTCTGCCTCTTTTCTAGGGAAAAACAATCCTATTTTATCAAATAATCTTACCATTGCACACACATACACAGTTCAGTGTATCCAACAGATTTGTTCAAATAGACATCAGTAGTGACTGAACAACAACAAACAGTATCTAAGTAAATTTGATCAAAGGATTGCTACTTTTCAAAGATTTATGATAATAAAAAGAACACAATGACAAACTTATTAAGTTTCCATCTCTGCCAGCTACTGTGGTAAACTATTTGTGTAAAAGCAGTCATGTAACCTTCATGTAAGCTAGTGAAGGTGATGGAATTCTAGTTGAGCTACTTCAAATCCTCAAAGATGATGCTGTGAAAGTGCTGCACTCAATATGCCAGCAATTTGGAAAACTCAGAAGTGGCCACAGGACTGGAAAAGGTCAGTTTTCATTCCAATCCCCAAGAAAGGCAATGCCAAAGAATGCTCAAACTACCACACAATTGCACTCATCTCACATGCTAGCAAAGTAATCCTTAAAATTCTCTAAGCCAGGCTTCAACAATATGTGACCATGAGCTTCCAGATGTTCAACCTGGTTTTAGAAAAGACAGAGGAACCAGAGATCAAATTGCCAGCATCCGCTGGATCATCAAAAAAGCAAAGGAGTTCCAGAAAAACATCTATTTCTGTTTTAATGGCTATGCCAAAGCCTTTGACTGTGTGGATCACAATAAACTGTGGAAAATTCTGAGAGAGATGGGAATACCAGACCACCTGACCTGCCTCTTGAGAAATCTGTATGCAGGTCAGGACTCAACAGTTAGAACTGGACATGGAACAACAGACTGGTTCTAAATTGGAAAGGGAGTACATCAAGGCTGTATATTGTCACCATGCTTATTTAACTTCTATACAGAGTACATCATGAGAAATGCTGGGCTAGATGGAGCACAAGCTGGAATCAAGATTGCCAGGAGAAATATCAATAACCTCAGATATGCAGATGATACCACCCTTGTGGCAGAAAGTGAAGAAGAACTTAAGAGCCTCTTTGTTCTTGATGAAAGTGAAAGAGGAGAGTGAAAAAGTTGGCTTAAAGCTCAACATTCAGAAAACTAAGATCATGGCATCTGGTCGCATCACTTCATGGCAAACAGATGAAGAAACAGTGGAAACAGTGTCAGACTTTATTTTGGGGGGCTCCAAAATCACCGCAGATGGTGACTGCAGCCATGAAATTAAAAGATGCTTACTCCTTGGGAGAAAAGTTATGACCAACCTAGACAACATATTAAAAAGCAGAGATGTTATTTTGCCAACAAAGGTCCATCTAGTCCAGGCTATGGTTTTTCCAGTAGTCATATATGGATGTGTGAGTTGGACTATAAAGAAAGCTGAGCACCGAAGAATGGATGCTTTTGAACTGTGGTGTGGAGAAGAGAAGACTCTTGAGAGTCCCTTGGACTGCAAGGAGATCCAACCAGTCAATCCTAAAGGAAATCATTCCTGAATATTCATTGGAAGGACTGATGTTGAAGCTGAAACTCCAATACTTTGGCCATGTGATGTGAAGAGCCAACTCATTTGAAAAGACCCTGATACTAGGAAATATTGAAGGTGAGAGGAGAAGGGGATGACAGAGGATGAGATGGTTGGATGGCATCACTGACTCAATGGACATGAGTTTGAATAAACTCCAGGAGTTGGTGATGGGCAGGCAGGCCTGGTGTGCTGCAGTCTATGGGGTTCACAGAGAGTTGGACACGACTGAGTGACTGAACTGAAGTGAACCTTCACAATAAAATCAGGAGGCAATGATTAATCTTTATTTACAAATCATGAGTCTAGAGGCTCAAAGAGGTTAAGGTCATTTGTTCCAGGTCCCCAAGTTCGAAACTGACAGAGCTTGAAATAAAACCCAGGTCTGCCTGGTAAAAATGTCTGAAATTTTGGATATGTCCACTACCACAGTATTTAGGAGTCTATAAAGGTTTTCCTATCTTCATGAAATCTAGCAAACTAAGAGTATGAGGATTTGGGGGAGTTGAAGGGAGGAGGTAGGTAAGAAAGAAATTTTCACTAGTCCCATGAAAACTCTGATATTTCATAAAATATTATATTCCTTAAATATAAACTGTAACCAAATACTTTGCTGCCACATAGAAATCTTTTCATTTGACAGTGATTTAAGGAAATGTGTGTGTGTGTGTGTTTAGCTGCTGTTACGTCTGACTGTTTGCCGCCCCTTGGATTGCAGCCCACCATACTCCTCTGTCCATGGGATCTTCCAGGCAAGGATACTAGAATAGTTGCCATTTCCTCCTCCAGGAGATCTTCCTGATCTAGGGATTGAACTCACCTCCTGCACTGGCAGGTGGATTCTTTATATCCTTGAGCCACCTGGGAAGCCCTTACGGAAAGTACAAAATGTCGAAACCAAAATCTGTTATTTAATCTCACAATTATGGAGACTGTTCTGAAGAGAATGGCTTGTTTAAATAATTTTATAAGGGAATACAATGATGGCTACCCACTCCAGGATTCTTGGGGCTTCCCTGGTGGCTCAGATGGTAAAGATCTGCCTGTAATGTGGGAGTCTCAGGTTTGATCCCTGGGTCGGGAAGATCCCCTGGAGAAGGGAATAGCTATTCCACTCCAGTATTCTTTCTGGAGGATCCCATGGACAGTGGAGCCTAGAGGGCTACAGTCCCATAGGGTCACAAAGAGTTGGACATGACCATTCAAGTAACACTTTTCACTTCTTTCACAGTGCAATATGCCATATAATTCTTTTTATATCCTCAACAGTGCTGCCTTCTTTATACAAATGATATAAATATTTTAATAAAGGAGCTTTTAACTTATCAAGTGAACTGATTAATCTATACTTTTCTGCCTGTGTAAAATGACATGTTTAAAGCTTAGTAATGATATATAGCATCTTTCAATATTTTACTTTAATAATTGCTCTGTAATAACAAATCTGACTGCTGTTAACACGATTTGTCTCTTTTCCTGGCTATTTAATTAGATTACTAATTGGTGTTCTTTAGCACCTGACCTTTCTTACTTAATACTATTTAAGAATAATACCACTGACAATTCATCTAGTATTTTACTCTATTCTGTCCATTTGGTGATGATCACATATTTGAAAATGGGATCAAATTATTTTTATTAACACAAGGTAGGAGTAATTACTGCATTTTCTGAGGAACAGTATATTGATTATAGTATGAACAGTCAGATTGTATAGTATATTACAACCACCATCACTACCACTAACATTTTACAGTATCTGAGGCTGATTGATGCCCTTTATATGTGTTAGGATGCCCCAAGCAAGTGGTGGAGCTATGATTTGAATCCATACAGTTTTATTCAGGAATCTGAAACTCCTACTTTAGCCTCCTGCTGCGAAGAGCCGACTCACTGGGAAAGACCCTGATGCTGGGACAAAGATTGAAGGCAAGATGAGAAGAGGGCAGCAGAGGATGAGATGGTTAGATAGCATCACTGACTCAATGTCCATGAATCTGAGCAAATTCCAGGAGATAGCCAAGGACAGGGAAGCCTAGCAGGCTACAACCTGTGGGGTCACAACAAGTTGGACCAGTAAACAACAAAAGCTCTCTTAACCAAAATGACGTCAGTTCAGTTCAGTTGCTTAGGCATGTCCAAGTCTTGCAACCCCATGGACTGCAGCACACCAGGATTTCCTGTTCATCACCAACTCTCAGAGCCTTTTCGAAGCTCATGTCCATCAAGTTGGTGATGTCATCCAACCATCTCATCCTCTGTTGTCCCCTTCTGCTCCTGCCTTCAATATTTCCCAGCACCAGGGTCTTTTCCAATGAGTCAGTTGTTCACATCAGATGGCCAAAGTATTGGAGCTTCAGCTTCAGCATCAGTCTTTCCAATGAATATTCAGGACTGATTTCCTTTAGGATTGACTGGTTGGATCTCCTTGGAGTCTAAGGGACTCTAAGAGTCTTCTCCAACACCACAGTTCAAAAGCATCAATTCTTCGGTGCTCCAACTCTCACATCCATACCTGATGACTGGAAAAACCATAGCTTTGACTAGATGGACCTTTTTGGTAAAGTAATGTCTCTGCTTTTTAATATGCTGCCTAGGTTGGTCACAGCTTTTCTTCCAAAGAGCAAGCATCTTTTAATTTCATGGCTGCAGTCACCATCTACAGTGATTTTGGAGCCCAAGAAAATAAAGTCTCTCACTGTTTCCATTGTTTACCCATCTATTTACCACAAAATGATGGGACTGGGTGCGATGATCTTCGTTTTCTGAATGCTGACTTTTAAGCCAACTTTTTCACTCTTTTCTTTCACTTTCATCAAAAGGCTCTTTAGATCCTCTTCGCTTTCTGCCATAAGGGTGGTATCATCTGCATATCTGAGATTATTGACATTTCTCCCAGCAATCTTGATTCCAGCTTGTGCTTCATCCAGCTCGGCATTTCACATGATGTACTATGCATGTAAGTTAAATAAGCAGGATGACAATATACAGCCTTGACGTACTCCTTTCCCGATTTTGAAACCAGTCTGTTGTTACATGTCCAGTTCTAACTGTTGTTTCTTGACCTGCACACACATTTCTTAGGAGGGAGGTAACATGCTCTGGTATTCCCATCTCTTTAGAAGTTTCTAGTTTGTTGTAATCTCACACAGCCAAAGTCTTTGGTATAGTCAATAAAGCAAAAGTAGATATTTTTCTGGAACTCTCTTGCTTTTTCAATGATTCAGTGTATGTTGGAAATTTGATCTCTGGTTCCTCTGCCTTTTTTAAAACCAGCTTGAACATCTGGAAGTTCATGGTTCACATGCTGTTGAAATCTGGCTTGGAGAATCTTGAGTATTAGTTTGCTAGCATGTGAGATGAGTGCAGTTGTGTGGTAGTTTGAACATTTTTTGGTTGCCTTCTTTAGGATTGGAATGAAAACAGACCTTTTCCAGTCCTGTAGCCACTGCTGAGTTTTCCAGATTTGCCAGCATATTGAGTGCAGCACTTTCACAGCATCATCTTTCAGGATTTGAAATAGCTCAACTGGAATTCCATCACCTCCACTAGCTTTGTTCATAGTGATGCTTTCTAAGGCCCACTTGACTTCACATTCCAGGATGTCTGGCTCTAGGTGAGTGATCATACCATCGTGATTATCTTGGTCATGAAGATCTTTTTTGTACAGTTCTTCTGTGTATTCTTGCCACCTCTTCTTAATATCTTCTGCTTCTGTTAGGTCTATACCATTTCTGTCCTTTATTGTGCCTATCTTTGCATGAAATGTTCCCTTGGTATCTCTAATTTTCTTGAAGAGATCTCTAGTCTTTCCCATTCTATTGTTTCCCTCTATTTCTTTGCATTGATCACTGAGGAAGGCTTTCTTATCTCTTCTTGCTATTCTTTGGAACTCTGCATTCAAATGAGTATGTCTTTCCTTTTCTCCTTTGACTTTAGCTTCTCTTCTTTTCTGAGCTATTTCTAAGTCCTCCTCAGACAACCATTTTTCCTTTTTGCATTTCTTTTCCTTGGGGCTGGTCTGGATCACTGCCTCCTGTACAATGCCACGAACCTCTGTCCATAGTTCTTCAGCCAGTCTATCAGATCTAATCCCTTGAATCTATTTGTCACTTCCACTGTATAATCATAAGGGATTTGATTTAGGTCATACCTGACAGAGGATGAGATGGCTGGATGGCATCACCGACTTGATGGACATGAGTTTGAGTGAACTTCGGGAGTTGGTGATGGACAGGGAGGCCTGGCATGCTGCAATTCATGGGGTCGCAAAGAGTCAGACACGACTGAATGACTGAACTGAACTGAACTGAACTGAACTGAATGGTCTAGTGGTTTTCCCTACTTTCTTCAATTTAAGTTTGAATTTGGCAATAAGGAGTTCATGATCTGAGCCACAGTCAGCTCCTTGCCTTGTTTCTGCTGACTGTATAGAGCTTCTCCATCTTTAACACTAAAAGTGACTTTCCTTTTGATACTGTAATTACTTCTCATGTTCATTTTTTTCTCATTTGACCTGAGTTCTGCTAACCACCTTTTCTCTTACACCAACCCCAAAAGTTACATCTCCAAAGGCAAAGCTTAAAACCTAAAGTTTTAGGGTTCTTACTTTTAACTATGAGAGTAAAAGTCCTTACCCCTCTCTCTTTCCTTGCCCTGCCACTTCTATTCATAAGCTTATCAGTCTCATTACTCCTTTTCCCCTTCCCTTATTTGAATAATACTTATTCTTCAAGTTAATTGATAACATTCAGGCATTTAATCTTAGTTCAAAAATCATCAAGTTCTCATATGGCAAATCTTGATCCCACCCCCTGCAAATTGCAATAATACTTAAAAAAAAAAAAACCAAACCTATAATCCATACAAATATAATGATCAGGGAAAGATCTAGAATTTTTAATTTTTTAAAGCAATCTAGATACATAAGCAGAATTCTACATTTAAGTGTGCTGGGACTTGTGAATAAATCTAATCTAATCTGCACTTGGTTATTGCAGCAGCCATGTGCTTTTTATATTCTTATCAGTAAGTTTAGGAAGCATGTGCACATGGTCAATGGAAGCTGGACTTTTTTTAAATAATGGGTGGATATTTAAATTGCCAAGTATACTCTAAGATAGTATTGGCTTATAAAATTTACACATCTCTACTCCTCCTGTTGATCTGTTAATTAAATAATCATGTATCACTATTTTTAGTAAAATATTTAGCACACAAAATGAAGAATATACCACCAAACAGAATAAATATTAAGTTAACAGAGGAGAACATAGGCAAAACACTCTCTGACATAAATCACAGCAGGATCCTCTATGATCCACCTCCCAGAATTCTGGAAATAAAAGCAAAAATAAACAAATGGGATCTAATTAAAATTAAAAGCTTCTGCACAACAAAGGAAAATATAAGCAAGGTGAAAAGACAGCCTTCTGAATGGGAGAAAATACTAGCAAATGAAGCAACTGACAAACAACTCATCTCAAAAATATACAAGCAACTTCTGCAGCTCAATTCCAGAAAAATAAACGACCCAATCAAAAAATGGGCCAAAGAACTAAATAGACATTTCTCCAAAGAAGACATACGGATGGCTAACAAACACATGAAAAGATGCTCAACATCACTCATTATTAGAGAAATGCAAATCAAAACCACAATGAGGTACCACTTCACACCAGTCAGAATGGCTGCGATCCAAAAATCTGCAAGCAATAAATGCTGGAGAGGGTGTGGAGAAAAGGGAACCCTCCTACACTGTTGGTGGGAATGCAAACTAGTACAGCCACTATGGAGAACAGTGTGGAGATTCCTTAAAAAATTGCAAATAGAACTACCTTATGACCCAGCAATCCCACTTCTGGGCATACACACCGAGGAAACCAGAATTGAAAGAGACACATGTACCCCAATGTTCATCGCAGCACTGTTTATAATAGCCAGGACATGGAAACAACCTAGATGTCCATCAGCAGATGAATGGATAAGAAAGCTGTGGTACATATACACAATGGAGTATTACTCAGCCGTTAAAAAGAATTCATTTGAATCAGTTCTGATGAGATGGATGAAACTGGAGCCGATTATACAGAGTGAAGTAAGCCAGAAAGAAAAACACCAATACAGTATACTAACACATATATATGGAATTTAGGAAGATGGCAATGACGACCCTGTATGCAAGACAGCAAAAAAGACACAGCTGTGTATAACGGACTTTTGAACTCAGAGGGAGAGGGAGAGGGTGGGATGATTTGGGAGAATGGGAATTCTAACATGTATACTATCATGTAAGAATCGAACCGCCAGTCTATGTCTGACGCAGGATACAGTACGCTTGGGGCTGGTGCATGGGGATGACCCAGAGAGATGTTGTGGGGAGAGATGTGTGGGAGGGGGCTTCATGTTTGGGAACACATGTAAGAATTAAAGATTTTAAAATTAAAAAAATTAAAAAAATAAAAAAATAAAATAAAATAATGGAAAGAAAAACACTTTCTGTAGTCTTAGGTAACATTTTGAGTTCCATTTTACTTTCATCCTTTAAGAAAAAAAAAAGAATGTTAACCCATTCTTATTTTATTCTTGGAGAAAAAGACCAAATTCTGAAAGAGAATCCACACATGTCAACAACTTTTCTAGCCCCTCCCATTTCTTTTGAAGCCCCTCCCACCTCTACCTCATCTCAGTGACTCATTGTAGAAAGTATCTTAGAGAACAGGAATATGGAGAAAATACTAGAAGATACTCAAGTTTTAAAATAATATGTGAGCAACTGTTGAAAACCTGTTAGGTGCTAAGCATATTACATGCATTTCCTTAATCTTCACAGTGAATCTGTCATGGAAAAACCATTGCTTTTATGGAAGAGATGAGATAGCAAACTTAGATGTTTTAAGTAATTTTTGTCCAAAGGCACAGAGTGGGAAAAAGGTAGTAGGATTTCAACTGAGTGAGTCTGATTCCAAAACTCTGTCTTCTCCCCTGGACAGGGCTGCCTCCAGGCAGCCCCCAGGACTCCTGAGCCAAGAAGCCTAAAAACGTTTGAGTTTCTTACTTCCTAAAAAACAGCTCAAAGGCCTTCAAAGCAGATTTACCATAACAATATCCATATTTAGAAGAATGCATCAAGTTGAACATTTATTACTATTCTGGTAGTTTACATTTTAATAAAAACCTCTGCACTTTCTTGTACATTGCAAAAGAGAAGACTGTTTCCAGATGAAGCAACTTTGCAATTAAAAATGATTGCAAGGGGTCTTCTCCATCCTTTTCCTATGTGGATACAAAGAATGTGCTTCTAAAAAGCTGAGCAACTCAGCATGCTATCAAATGGTTTTGAGTAACCAGGCAACATCATCGTTGTTGATTTACAGTGTTTTCTCTTAAATGATTTCTTCTAGGCAGTAATAGACTGAAGTGCATTGGATGATCTAGTGTCAATTATCTGAATGGAGTTGGATTTGTAATTTTTTGTTTTCTAGAAAAGTAAAGCTCCTGTATTTTGCCTTGTTTGGTTTTACCTGCAAGTTATTTTTATATGGTAAGGGAGCAGTATCTCCTGGGACCTCTGGGCCAGAAACATGCAATCACTTCTTTCTACTCCTTGAGTCATCTATGACCTCAGTGTAATGGGACCTCAAAAGAATTTACTAAGTTCCTGATATCAGGTAGTTTCAATAAATTACTAATATATCCTCTTAATGTCTTGTACTTTAAAGTACTGTTACTAAAATATTTTTTCTTAAATTTACTAGTGCCTAATACATCTCTCTATTTAAGCTTCTATTTTATTTGATTGTTCAAATTTAAAAGATCAAACCTCTCTTATAATTGAGGGATAACTGAATATTCCTACATATCAATCAATTGCCCACTTATTTAAACTCAAGTCCTTATAGGATTTGTCACAATCTCTCTTTATATTGTCTGAAATGATTTTCATTTTTTAGCATACTATGCTGGATTGCCTAGGTTGCTCATCAACATGGGAACACATTTGCTTCTAACACAGACCACAGACCCTACTCAAACCTACTCAGTCATTGCCTTTGTTCAGTTGGAACACTGGCTACTTATTTCAGCCTCTCGCTTTCTATCTCATTCGTTGCTATTTAATTGCTAAATTGTATCCAATTCTTTTGGGACTCCATGGATTATAGCCTGCCAAGGCTCCTCTGTCCAAGAGATTTTCCAGGCAAGAATGTGGGTGGTTTGCTATTTCCTTCTCCAGGATCTTCCCAGTCCAGGGATTGAAGCCATGTCTTCTGCATTGGCAAGTGGATTCTTTACTGCTGAGCAACCAAGGAAGCCCTAGCTAGTTTTTAATCCTCTACTTTCTATTACTACTCTGCATTTGACAAATTTTCTGAATAGCCTCATATTAGGTTAAAAGTGTTTTGAAGTTATTTAATAGAAAAAATAAATGTCCAGTAGTGCATCTTTATCACTATTTCCTTTAGTTCTATCAAAGACCCCTCATGAGGATATCATTTCTGCTACAGGAATTTGCATTTCTTTGTCTCAGTCATTATTTGGTTCTTGGAAACTTCTATAACTTTGCTCACACTTTTATCTCAAAATTTTCTGTAACGGTAGGTGCTGCTCCCTGAAGACTACTTTGTTTTAAAATTACCACAACAATTCTAGAGTTGAATCAATTTTGAAACTTAAAAAAAAAAAATGCTTTCTGGAATCTGCAATGATTTCATCATTCCCAAGATTTTACTTCAATCATATTCAATGAGGGACTTGGACAAATGTCTTTGGAACCATTATGCATGAAACCATCATTCCCTCTGGCTGTGGAGAACCAGAGAAAGTAACTCTGTTGAAATAATAGTCATTTTAAAAAAGAAAAAGGAAACTATTTGAGATTCATTCTCTTCGCTTGAAATTTTGAGCAAAGATAAAAGGTGAGACATCACTGACATAGAAACTGCCCACTTCAGCTATAGCTAAGTGGCCCATAGAAGCTTATATTGTTTAAAAACTTTCATTAAGAGAATATTGATTGCACCTTTGTATATGTTTGTACTAGGGAAAAGCAAAAAAAAAAAAAAAAAAAGAAAAGATAACCATGCACTTAAGAACCAAATGCACCCAGGCTTGAACCCCACCTCCACCCTTTCTAACTGTTTGAAGAGGCAAGTTACTTAGTTAAGTCCTTTAGTCGTGTCCAACTCTTTGTGACCCCATGGACTGTAGCCCACCAGGCTCCTCCATCCATGGGATTCTCCAGACAAGACTACTGGAGTGGGTTGCCATTTCCTTCTCCAGGGCACTTTCCTGACCCAGGGATCAAACCCTCATCTGTTGAGTTTGCTGCACTGGCAGGTGGATTCTTTACCACTAGTGCCACCTAGGAAGACCATCTAGCAGTGAATAATTAGTAGATGTGTTCACAGATGATTCTTCTCTGGCTTGGTCCACACTGCTAAATAGAAGCTTTTCAAAGAAAAGACTGCATGTTTGGTATTTTGACATTTTAGATTACAGTTATATATATAGTGGACTCTCTGTCCATCATTTGAGTTAGTGTTTTAAACCTTTTCAATATCACTATTATTTGTGTAGATGTTTTAGAAATAGCAAATGTTAACAAGACCAAACACTGGTTTCCTAAACAATATAGTTTGCAAGTTCTTTTTTTTTTTTCTAAAGCTCTAAGCAAATTTTATATATGCTGCATTAAACATGGTATGTGAACCACATTGTAAAGACTGTTTGCTTCACAGTGGTTTGGCCATTTACAAAAGTACTGGGTTCTGAAAGGAACTAAATAAGTTCATTTGGGTTTTTTGGTAAGATCCTATGGAAAACCCTGAATGAACCTTTTGTCCAAACTCCCACTATCAGCCTTCTATTAAGAGAAAAACTCCCAGATGAGCCAAATTTCAGAATACAGGTCTGCAATCTCCAAAACTCCAAAAATCTCCATTTATACACAGACATTGAGCTGAGTAATTTTCTAGACTATTCCTTATGCTGCAGTCACCTACAGCATATGAGCTGCCAAAAACATTCTCAAAACAAAATTCATTTATTTTTTTCCTCTGAAGGAATTATTAATGAACCAGAGATGATACATTAGTGTTTGCACAAAGGCAAGTTCACTGAGAAAGGTATAAAATAGGAATTAGAACTCTGGCCTCAAGCCCTGTAGATTTAAACTGATTTATTAGCATCCTGGAGAAGGAAATGGCAACCCACTCCAGTATCCTTGTCTGGAAAATCCAATGGACAGAGGAGCCTGGCGGGGTACAGAATATGGGGTGGCAAAGAAGCTGACACGACTGAGCACGCATCTGATCTGATGAGCATCTTGGAGTCGGTCTTCCCACTGTCAAGTGAGGAAAAAGTGATCCATTCTGTCTGCTACAAGAAGTCATTGGAAGGATAAAATGGAAGTTGTTATTATCACCTCTAGGTGATCACACAAAAGAAGGAAATACCATCTTTGTACTATACTTTCTAAATATTTAATCTTGTAAATATGCCAACATGGAATGCACCACTACTATTTATAATAAACTATCTTATACAGTTTTATATATATTAGCATATATATATATGGGAACTTATTGCTTCCCATGTGCAGACTTATTTATTTCGTGACTTAAATACGGCCATAAAAGAAAATCCTCACATGACTAGATCAATTCTTTTTATCAACAGTGTAATCGCTGAAATAAATTTACCATTAACCTAAGATGCAGAAAAGTTTCCTAAAGTGTATGTAAATAATCCTCAGGTTTTTACTGTTTGGAGTTTTCTGGATTTCACCACATTAGGAAAGGTCAAATTTATATAGTCATATAGCCCAAATTATACTTACGAGAATTGACCTAGGGCATGGTGGATACAAACATATGTAAAATAAATCTGGAGAGGGAAAGTTAGTGAAAGTATGAATAGTCCCAGAAAAGGAAGATTAGAAAGGCTAGGCTGGAGCCAAGAATGAAAAATGTACTATTGGAACCTACCATGAATTTTCAAGACAATACTTATGCATACCCATGAAATGTTTATTTAATAAATCATTCATTAATGAGCAAACAGATTGATGAGATTTGGCACATTGCTTCTTTGGACTGTATTAGCGGCAGAAAAAAAAAAAGGTTTCTGAGTCATAGCCAAGTTTTTTTTCTTCTTTGCCTGGATGCAAGTACAATAAAGGGTCCCTTGATCTGGGCAAAGTGAGAGTTTTAAGCAGGGGATGCCATGATCACATCTACAAGTTTGGGATGCTATACAGAAGATGGGATGGAGGAGGAGGAGTTTGGTTGTTTTTTTTTTTTTTAAAAAAAAGGACACTGGAACATTCATTGTACTTTCATCTGTCACCATTGAGGAGAAATCATGAATAAAGGAAGAACAGTGATTCTACTGGAAAGAAAAGGAATGTCAAAAAGTCCAAGATTGAGGTGAGAGGAAAGATAATGAGCTCAGTTTTGGACATGAACTAGAGGAGACCTGATTAGTAAAAATGTAAGTTTCTGAAACTAGATCCTGGAAGAGAAATCTGAGTTGAAAATCATTGGAAGAAGTAATAGATAATACACTTCCCTGGTGGCTCAGATGGTAAAAGCATCTGCTTACAATGCGGGAGACCTGGGTTTGATCCCTGGGTTGGGAAGATCCACTGGAGAAGGAAATGGCAACCCACTCCAGTATTCTTGCCTGGAAAATCCCATGGACAAAGGAGCCTGGCAGGCTACAGTCCACGGGGTCACAAAGAGTCGGACACGACTAAGCGACTTCACTTCACTTCATGAGTAATTGACAGGCTTCCCAGGTGACGCTAGTGGTAAAGAACCCACCTACCAATGCAGGAGACTTAAGAGATGTGGGTTCAATCCCTGTGTCAGGAAGATCCCCTGGAGGAGGGCATGGCAACCCATTCCAGTATTCTTGCCTGGAGAATGGAAAGAGGAGCCTGGCGGGCTGCAGTCCGTGGGTCGCAAAGAGTCTGACACAACTGGGCAACCAACAGAGAATATATGAGGGACCGTGACTGAACCCAGGATACACTTTCATGCAGTGCATACCAAAACAGAGGACACTGTGAGCAGCCCACTCTGCAGAGTGAAGTGCTTTAACTTTGAAATTGTTTAGAATTGCCAGTGTGTGGTAAAAATAAAAATTAAGCAGGCTAATCTCCAGTCAGTTTTACTACTGTTTTTAAATTCCTATATGAATGCTGCCTCTTCGTTGCCTGAACTGGGGTGGAACATTCGCACTGTGCCCTCCCCAGATAAGAGAAAAACAGTGAAGACTCAGCAAGAGCAGTCCATGAAGTAGATCCGGAGAGAATGGTGGGTGAGAAGCCTCATGAAAGAGACGTTTCAAAAAGAAGGGAGAGGTGAACTTGCTACAAGGCACTAGTTGGTCTAGTCAAATGAGAACTAGGAATTGGCCATGGCGTTTGATAAAGAACGGGTCCTTAGGGTCTTTGACCAGAACTTCTTTTGTGGAGTGGTGCAGGCAAACACCCGCTAGATGTGGATATAAGAGAAAATGAAGAGGAAGAAATGGAGAAGTGACGTATGGACAATTCTCTGAGGAGTTTTGCTATCAAAAGGACCAGGGAAATGGGGGGGGCATGCAGAATTTGGTGTAGCATCATAGGAAGGTTTCATAAGTAAAACGATGTAGATAGAGAATGTGGGTAAGAGATAGGATTGGGCTAGTGGTGAGGACAAACTCATGCAGAAGAGAGTGAGGTGGTGACAAGGGTCAGATGATGGATTTCACAAGATCTAGATGGGTGTGGATTTCTGAAGCAAGTGGGGATGGGGATGGAAGTCAAACATCACTGAAGTCAATGAAAGTTAGATTAGGACTTACAGAAGTTGGAGGCTCTCAGGATCATGACAAGAGTTGGCAAGAAGAGTTGGGGGGAATAGGAAGCTACACAGCAGAGAAAAGAGGTGCCAAAATGAATGAGAATGATGTAAAACAGGGACTAGAAAAGTGGGCCAGAGAGCAAAACCCATTTTACTTTAAGATGTGAAATTTTTGTGATACGCAATGACAGAAACCATTTTTGTTGAATAAAGATTTGACCAGCAATCCTACCTAACTATGAGCCAAGACCCTGACTTTTTCCTTGTAGATATTAGTATTATGGAGGCCATATAAGCATATAATTTTATCAAGAAAAAATGAAAAACCTTGCAGAACATAAACAGTTCCCTATTAAATTCTTGGATGAAGTTTTATGGCAATATTATTACACCATATTTTTCACCATCTTTCTAATGTTATGCACATAGCAGAGGAATTTTAGGATTTGGTACAGGTGAGGAAAATATCTCAAAAATGTAGGATGACTTGGTCCATTAAGTTCACTGTCATGACTAAGTTGATGAAGTAATTCATGATCATAACTAATGTAAAAAGTAACATATATGCTGGAACCACATTATTATAAACATCTTATGATTAGCAAACCAAAAAAATCTGCAAAAATTTAAAGATATCACTATTCTAAAATATTTGGCAAACAGTCAGGAAAAGTGAACTATATAATGTGTGGACAATTCACAAATGATGACCAGAATTCAAATACATAATGGGGCAAAATAAACAAAAAGTCATAAATACAGTCACCTTAAGAAAACAAAAGGTATGTTGGGGGAAGGAAGTAGAGGAATCTAGTGTTAAAAAAAAAGAATAATGAAAAGTAATTTATTTCTCTTTAATTTCACAAACTATAAATAAAAATATTTTAAGCCAAATGCAGAATTCCCTTTTGAGGATTTTTAACATTTTTTTAAGGATGTATGAAGGATAATTATATGTTTGACCCAATAAAATAAGTAATATGGAAATGAATTTCATCTTTTATATGACTAATATTTTCTTTTTCTATCACCCTAAATATTCTAGAACTTTCTAGAGTAAAGAAAATTGACCTATATCAACAGATACTATATCACCCTAAATACTCAAGAGACAACAGATACTATATCACCCAAAATACTCTAGAACTTTCTAGAGTAAAGAAAATTGACCTCTAATTTACAGTTCTGTATCTGCTCTTTGCAGCTGCACTATGAATTGCAGAGAAGTGTCTCTTTAGAGTCACAAAATTGGACATAAGAGGGCAAGGCCAAACGGAATCGATTTTCGTTTGTTCTAGTTCTTCCTTCCCCCACCCCCATGAAGGGGCTGCAGGGTACTTATGGATCGGTGTTGGGACATTTTTTTTTTCCTTCCTTTTGCCAAATGCACAGTGGCAATTCTGTCTTGCTAAAAGTCCTATAAATGGGGACCAATGAATTCCTCCTGGTTATTGATCTCCAACAAAAAGTCTCACCTCCCATTAATGTCATATTTCACCTTGTGTACAGTTCACCTCATGACCTAGTCCTGGATTTGTTTTCACTCATGCATTCAATGAGTCTTTACTAAATACGACTATGTGCAACTGTGAAGTACAACAGCACCGTTTATAGATATTTTAGTTTAATCAATCTTACTTCAGTTCAGTTCAGTTGCTCAGTCGTGTCTGACTCTTTGCGACCCCATGAATTGCAGCACGCCAGGCCTCCCTGTCCATCACCAACTCCCGGAGTTCACTCAAACTCACGTCCATCGAGTCAGTGATGCCATTCAGCCATCTCATCCTCTGTCGTCCCCTTCTCCTCCTGCCCCCAATCCCTCCCAGCATCAGAGTCTTTTCCAATGAGTCAACTTTTCTCATGAGGTAGCCAAAGTACTAGAGTTTCAGCTTTAGCATCATTCCTTCCAAAGAACACCCAGGACTGATCTCCTTCACAATGGACTGGTTGGATCTCCTTGCAGTCCAAGGGACTCTCAAGAGTCTTCTCCAACACTGCAGTTCAAAAGCATCAATTCTTTGGCACTCAGCTTTCTTCACAGTCCAACTCTCACATCCATACATGACTACTGGAAAAACCGTAGCCTTGACCAGACGGACCTTTGTTGGCAAAGTAACATCTCTGCTTTTGAATATGCTATCTAGGTTGGTCATAACTTTTTTTCCAAGGAGTAAGCGTCTTTTAATTTCATGGCTGCAGTCACCATCTGCAGTGATTTTGGAGCCCCCCAAAATAAAGTCTGACACTATTTCTACTGTTTCCCCATCTATTTGCCATGAAGTGATGGGACCAGATGCCATGATCTTAGTTTTCTGAATGTTGAGCTTTAAGCCAGCTTTTTCACTCTCCTCTTTCACTTTCATCAAGAGGCTTTTTAGTTCCTCTTCACTTTCTGCCATCAGGGTGGTGTCATCTGCATATCTGAGGTTATTGATATTTCTCCTGGCAATCTTGATTACTCAGATACAAAACTGGCCTGGACTTACATTGTTCCACCTTCCATAAAAGAGTTCCTCAAAGGCTTTCCTGTGGTTCAGTGGTAAAGAATCTGCCTGCCAATGGAGGAAACTCGGGTTTGATCCCTGGTTCAGGAAGATCCCACATGCCTCAGAGCAAAGAAGCCTGTGCACCAGGATTACTGAGCCTATGTGCTACTACTGAACAGCTACTGAAGCCTGCATGTTCTAGAGCCTACAGTCCGCAGCAAGAGAAGCCAGCAGAAGGAGAGGTCTGCATGCCACATACTAGACAGTTCCTCCACTCGCTGCAACTGGAGAAAAGCCCTCAGAGCCTCAAAGACCCAGCACAGCCAAAAGTAAAAATAAAATTAATAAATAAAAGTAGAGTTCCTCAGTGCTTATTTAGTATAAGTAATATTAATAGACTAATATAAGTATAATCTTTAAATGTGATAAATAAAACAGCCCCTAACATGGTTTTATTAAACTACATATTTATGTCACTTAAAAATCTTGTTGAAAAATGATGGTTTTTTCTAGTTTAAACAATAAAAAAAGCTTATGAACATATTATTTCTTCTTTGCACTGGTTGTTTAAACCGTTATGTTTGAAAGGTAGAGGGTTGGGCCTCACTGTTACAGCCCCTGCTTTTCACCCCTCCATCCCCAGGCCAAGCTTGGGAACTTAAGTGGAATCTTTGACTCTTTCACTGCTTGTATTTAGTCAATAAGTTTGCTCTGTGGATTTGGTTTCAATGTTCTTTTCTATTTGCCCACAATCCCCTCAGTAATAATACATAATAAAACACACAATAATAATACTTAGTCTCCTAATGTATCCACCACAATGACTGACCTTGAGCCAGCTTCTGCCTCCAGATTCTGACATTACCAGTCTGACACACTACTGCCACATCACACTTCCTAAACCACCTCTGCAGTGATGTCATTCTTATGCTAAAAAGCTTCGATGTCTTATTTTCTGCCTCATCAAATCTAAACTTCTTTGCTCAGCTTCCAAAGCCTTCCATAGTCTCAACTATCTACTTAATTTTAGTCACTTTCTCCTAAATGATCACTATTAGGCACTCTGTTTCAGAGAAGGCAATGGCACCCCACTCCAGTACTCTTGCCTGGAAAATCCCATGGGCAGAGGAGCCTGGTAGGCTACAGTCCATGGGGTCACTAAGAGTCGGACACGACTGAGCAACTTCACTTTCACTTTTCACTTTCATGCACTGGAGAAGGAAATGGCAACCCACTCCAGTGTTCTCGCCTAGAGAATCCCAGGGACGGGGGAGCCTGGTAGGCTGCTGCCTATGGGGTCGCACAGAGTTGGACATGAATGAAGTGACTTAGCAGCAGCAGCAGCAGCAGCAGGCACTCTGTTTAGTTTCTTGCATCTCAACACAGTCCTGCCAATTTTCTTTCATGCCTAGGTCTGAACCACATCATCTCCCCTCTCAGCCTTAAGGGCTATGCCTACATAAATTACCAGGCAAATAAACAGATGCAGAGACAGACAAATATAACTGTATTTCACTTTCCCAATCCTATTCATTCTTCCTGTCCTAATATTCCTAATATGACTATTCATAATATTCATGACAAAGCACGCAGATCCACTGCTCCTTTGAATAGTTCTGAACTTGAAGGAGTTCCCCCCATAATGGTTTACCTTACTTACTGTGTCAAGTACACTGGTTCTGTCTTTTGGGCAGCTTCTATACTCCTTGAGGGCAGGGAATTTTAACTCTTCTATCAACACCCCAGGCCAAATGCTACACCCAGACCTGCTGTCCAGTGGATTCCTCTCAAGGAGGTTCTGTAATCAATAATGGCAACAAGGAAGAAGAATCTTTTTCTCCACTTCATTCTGATTCTGATTCCAATTAATTCATCAAGCATTTGTTACACTTGCTATGAGGGGCAAGTATTTGGGCTTCTCTCTCTCAAAGGGAAAAAGAGTATAAAATCCTACAGAGAGAGGCTAAAGAGGGAGAAAAGTTCTTTGAGACATATGCCACTTTTTATGAGCAATCTATCTTCCTTTCCTTCTCACATATGACTGTTACAGTATTATAGAAATGAGTTCGCCTCTGCTGTTTTCCTTTCACTAGTCTGTTCTTGTGACTGGCCTGTGAATATGTAAGTCTTTGTATTTAATCCTTTGAAGTTCAAGCACATTCTTGCTTGAAACAAAAGCTCTAGAGAATGAAATAAGAGTATACAATTATTGCAAAAATAGCAATAAAATCACCTCCCCACACTTCCCTTGAGAACAATGGTCCAGGAAGATCTGGCTGGGTGCTGAGACAGACTGTCAACTTGACTTTTAATTTTATGAATTATGATCATTTGGACAAGAAAATATCTTTAAAGGGTCAATGTCATTTCTGTAAATGGGAAGAAGGCTGAGTGTGAAAAGACTGCTTTGAATCAAGCTTAAGGGGGAAAAAAAAGAAAACTTATGAGCAAATATCAATAGTACGTTCTCCATTTGTCTCTCTCTGTTTTTGTTCCTTTAAGAGGAATTTTTTAAAGTGAGGAAATTGCAGTTAAAAATTATTTTATAGCCTTTAAAATGAAAACATTTGCCTATTAAGCTCTAACGACCTACAATATTCTATCTGTAAAGCATCGTTTGGCCCCCTGCTGTTTCATTTAACTTTAGCTGAACCTTTTTTTATTGCTTCCTAATCTGCCCTAATTTGCCTAAACCCCTTATTTGCCATTTCTCAAACTGTTTGTTTACATCTCACTGGAAATGTGTAACAATAACAAAGTGCTTTAAGGACTAGAAATAATGATAGATTTAGGCATGCAATTTTTCTTCACAGTATAAAAGACATTCAAATTAACACACATTCACTGAGCGCACACTAGGTGACAAGGGCCATATGTGGCAAGAAGATAGTAAGATGAAAACAACCTCTGGTGCCTTCAAGGAGCTTGAATCTGGAAGAGAAGACAAAATAGAAACAACCCCATGTTGTGGGAAGTGACTTGCTGGCCGTAGGAGCCAGGTATGTTTGACACAAAAGGACACAGAACAATTAACTCTGCGAGAATGAAGCACTAAGCAACACATATCTCATTCTATATTATGTCATTAAAATTTTTTTTTTTTTTGCCTGTTCTGGAGAAATGTTTTATAGACAAATGGTAAGAAAAAGACAATGATTAGTCTTTAAAATCGTCCCTTCAGCCTACATACCAAGCGGGGAAAGGTGAGGGGAGGGATAGATTAGGAGATTGGAATTGACATATACACAATACAATATATAAAATAGAGGATTTCCCTGGTAGCTCAGTGGTAAAGAATTTGCCTGCCAATGTAGGAGACACGGGTTCAATCCCTGGTACAGGAAGATCCGACATGACACACAGCAACTAAGCCTGTGTGCCACAACTATTGAGCGGTGCTCTCGAGTTTGGGAACCACAACTACTGAAGCCCATGCACCCTGGAGCCTGTGCTGCACAACAAGAGAAGCCACTGCAATGACAAGTCTGTGATCCGCAACTAGAGAGCAGCCCCTGCTCACCGCAACTAGAGAAAGCCCATACAGCAACTTTGTCAACAAGGGTCCGTCTAGTCAAGGCTATCGTTTTTCCAATGGTCACATATGGATGTGAGAGTTGGACTATAAAGAAAGCTGAGCACCGAAGAATTGATGCTTTTGAACTGTGGTGTTGGAGAAGACTCTTGAGAGTCCCTTGGGCTGCAAGGAGATCCAACCAGTCCATCCTAAAGGAGATCAGTCCTGGGTGTTCATTGGAAGGACTGATGCTGAAGCTGAAACTCCAATACTTTGGCCACCTGATGCAAAGAGCTGACTTATTTGAAAAGACCCTGATGCTGGGAAAGATTGAGGGCAGGAGGAGAAGGGGACGACAGAGGATCAGATGGTTGGATGGCATCACCGACTCAGTGGACATGGGTTTGGGTAAACTCTGGGAGTTGGTGATGGACAGGGAAGCCTGGCGTGCTGTGATTCATGGGATCACGAAGAGTCGGACATGACTGAGCAACTGAACTGAACTGATACAGCAACTAGAGAAAGTGTGCAGCAATGAAAACACAGCACAGCCATAAATAAATAAATAATGTAAATGTTTAAAAATAAATAAATAAGATAGGTAACTAATAAGAAGCTACTGTATAGTACAGGGAAGTCTACTCTGTAATGACCTATATGAGAACAGAATCTTAAAAAGAGTGGATATATGTATATGCATAACTGAGTCATTTGCTGCACAGCAGAAACTAACTCAACATTGTAAATCAACTATACTCCAATATCTTCCCTGGTGGCTCAGAGGTTAAATCATCTGCCTGCAATACGGGAGACCTGAGTTCGATCCCTGGGGCGGGAAGATCCCCTGGAGAAGGAAATGGTAACCCACTCCAGTATTCTTGCCTGGAGAATCCCATGGACGGAGAAGCCTGGTAGGCTACAGACCACGGGTCACAAAGAGTCAGACATGACTAAGCGACTTCACTTACTCACCTACTTACTTTACAAACTTCCCTTCAAACCTATGTAAACAGCAGAATATGATAAAGTACAGTGATGCTGAATTGGGAATCAGACACTTGGGTTGAACTATGGTGTAGCCTTGTAACCCTGAGTAAGTCCTAAAATTACCGAGTGACTTGTTCCCTCAGCTGTAAAATGGTGGGCGGGACACACATGAGTTTTAAGGACCCCTTTGGCTTTCCCATGATCTGAACATCTGCACTTACTTTTGTCAACTCACAAGGACTTGCTGCAAGGCTGAGGAGAAGACGTCATAAGTTTGGACAATGATTCACCTTTACCTGAATATGTTATTTGTGTGCTGATCTTTACAACCCTCTCTTTTCACATTTCCTTTCACACTGGTAGCCCTATGGTCCTTTAAATTCGCATAACACTTAATTATTTTCCAAGTAGATTCACATTCACTATCTCAAGCACTCTAACTCCACACACTCACCATATTCCAAATAATCTTTCCTCTCTCTATAGCTACGACTACATCTTATAAGCTTCCTGTTCACTTTTATTTCAAATTATTCTGTGTCTAATGCTATGCTTTTTTTCTTTCCTTTCTTCTAAGAGGAACCAGATTCATCATTTTCTAGCTCCTCTCTACCCTCTTTTCTCAGTTACCCATTTTTGAAATTACTGAAGTGGATTTGTTTTGACTGAGTGCTTAAAGCCTCAAGGAGCAGAAGCACAAAGGTGACTTTGTATACTACTTCTGTCAAGTTGATTTAGGAAAACTCTGGTTTCCTAAGATGATTTCTTTAAAAATATGATGTCCCTGGAAGCTCTTAAGTTAGTGGCTTGTACTGGGGAAAAGGAAGTCCATCTCTGCAGTCAAGATGCCTGAGCAGCACCCACCCTACATAGTGAGTGGGGTTAGACTAGTGGAGTGGAGTTTCAGAGAAAGCTACAAACACAACAGCACCAGAGAGTGGCTTCATCTTGAGAAATACAGTTTTAAAGTATAACCCAAAGTGTGTGTCACTAGCTTTCTTTCAGGGTTGTTGGACCTTAGCATTTCTGATTGAGGAATATTAATAATCTGGTAGAAGTTATGGAGTGCTTTCCTACAAAAATGCACATATAGATAACTCCATGGGGAATTACGAAGTGGCACGGAATTCCCAGGCCCATGGATCCCAGGTTAATAAGCTATGCACAGATAACTCAGATAAGCTCTTTTTGGGGTGTTATGTAGCTCTTAGAAAAGTAATCTCTGTTCCCTTTTATTACATTAATGTACCCTTAATGTATTAAGTAACGTTTGGTCATCTAATTGAGACAGTCATAACTTTTTAGTTTCTTTTTTTGTTTGTTTTTAGTAATGAGGGCTTCCTTGGTGGCTCAGTAGTAAAGAATCTGCCTGGAATGTGGGAGACCCAGGTTTGATCCCTAGGTTGCGAAGATCCCCTGGAGAAGGGAATGGCAGCCCACTCTAGTATTCTTGCCTGGAGAATTCCAAGGACAGAGGAGCCCAGTGAGCTACTGTTCATGGAGTCGCAAAGAACTGGACATGACTGACTAACACATACAAAGACAATGTTTATCAGAGATTATCATATTAAGTGAAGTCAGAGAAAGACAAATATTATATGATATCACTTACATGTGAAATCTAAAAAAGATGATACAAGTGAACTTATTTATAAAACAGAACTAGACTCACAGATCAATAAAACAAACTAATGGTTACCAAAGGAGGAAAGGGGGAGGAGGATAAAGTTTTGGAGTAGCAGATCCAAATTACTATATATATAAGACAGATAAACAAGACCCTATTGTATAGCTGTACTCAATATCATGTAATAACCTATAATGGGAAAATATCTGAAAAAGTATATATGTGTGTGCTTAGTCACTCAGTCATGTCTGACTCTTTGCAACCCCATGGACTGTAGCCTGCTAGGCTCCTCTGTCCATGGGATTCTCCAGGCAAGAATACTGAAGATTGGTGCCATCTCCTTCTCCAATATATGTGTATAGATAGATAGATATTTTTTAAAAGACAGTGTTACTGAAATATAATACAAGTGAAGAACAACTGTATGTTCCCAATAAAAGTCTTTGAAAAGAATACTAATTCAAATAGACACTGAACCCCAGATGAACTGAATGAAGTCTGCAGCACATTTGAACAGTCAGCGGGCACTGGCTCATGCCACCTATTTCCCAGTGACGTGGTCACTTACTTTGTGTGAATAGGATCAAAAAAAGGGGGAGGGGCAATGCCAAACCACACAGACTTGTTTACATAAATACAAATTAGCTGATCACCGAGGTAAAAACAAAACAGAACTCTTCAAAAGAAAAACTGATTCCATTTTTCTACTACAGAAAGTCTAAAAGGAATTCAGTGAATTTTTAGACTAAAATAATTAAATGTTTTAGAATCATTGGCTTACATATTGGTAAGAGGTGTTACTATAGTAGCCTAGAAGTGTAATGGATTTCTCCAAACACTTAACTAAATCCTTATGTAGAATATAGTTGATTAAGTATAGAATGATTAACAATAACTAACAGAGGTCGCCCAGAGCATGTAGGTTAATCAGAAGACTATCCAATGTTTTTGTATTATGGCTAATAAATAGGAATATCTGAGCTCTGGATGAATAATATTTTCAAAAAAGGCATTAAAATAATACACAAAGCGGCTTCATAAAATTTAATATGTATTCTACAAAAAGTGGTGAAATTTTTTTATTTGAAAACCAAACTGATGAAGAAGGAAAGATTAAAGGATTCAACTTGGTTTTCAAATAAAGTTGATTTCCAGACATCCTGTTTAATTCTCCAATTCAACCACACATTTCATCACTAAATACCTAAGTATGAAAACTCTGAAGGATGCTGATATTCTTGGCTCACCAACTTTTGTAATGTCCTTTTTTTCCTCTCCAATAAACTTGTAAATATTCTCAAACAAAATAGAAAGATCTGTCATAAGACTTTACAGAGGGGGAAAAATGCTTTAGAAATTTTGGTAAAATCAAGAAATAGATTGAATACTTATAATACTCATTTCTAACTATCTTCATGAATCGAAGAAGCAAAGCAATGTTCTTTTTTCCCCATCAATGTATCGGGAAGTCAAGACTTTTCTTATAAAACACAAAACCACACACACAAAATACTTAACAATAAACCTATTTAAAAAATTTTGACTTTTATCTACACATGATACTGAGGGCCTTAAAGATCTTGAGAAAAGCCAAGGAGCAGTTCAAAAACTGAAACTTTCGAACTCTATTACTGTACATAATCTTTTCTCATAGTCACCATCTTTACCTTCAACGTTCAGAATAATATTTTCTATTTGTAACTATATCAATGAAGCTAGTTAATTGTTGGGAAAACTAGTCAGATTGAATGCCATCAAATAATTTTAAACAACAACACAAAAACATTTGTCTACATTTGTAAATTATACAACATGTTAGAGAGAAAAACACATTAATCCAAATACTGTGTCATGAATTCATTAACTTCCCTACAATCCATATTGAACTTAAATGTATATCTCTTTGCTTTTGTCAGCTCATTCAAGTGAAAAAAGGGAGACAATGTTTAAAATATTAAAGAGTCTTGAAGATACATGCAATGTAAATATTTATGACTATTTTACCTAATATGGTTGAGAAGTAAACATTCCACTATTCTTTTCCTCCAAAGTATACCGTTTTCTACATTTGACTTAATCACCCAACACTACTTACTATGAAGAATTAAAAACACAAGTTTATCAACCATTCTTACACTGAAACTCAACAAAGAAAAAGAATGCCTGTTCTTTATTAGACAATATGAAGTGAACTCAGAGTTCCCACTAAGGTTCACAGTGCACAACTAACTAATTACAAGCCTAAAAGTTTCATGAGGTTCACCCCAGGTATCACAAGTTGAAATTCCAGGCCTCTGTGTCATTCTCTGAAACATCTGCAACAGAATTTAACATTCTTGATAAATGAGATAAGTGAAAGTATTTACTTAATTAGATTTTAAAGCATATTTATTAACCCATACAACAAATACTAAATTAAAAAGTTTTACATCCAAAGCCAACATGGAAACATGCAATGGAACTTAATATTGACTTTCGAAATTGATGCCTTCAATACGATTAACTTAATGCAACTTCCAACATACTTCTTAGGATATTTGACTTGATTAATATAAGCCCAGACTAAAAAAAAAAAAAAAAAAAAAATTAACTCATAAAATTAAGCCTTTCTATCACTTTAAGGTAAGAGAGATATGTGCCTTCTTAACACTGATTTCCCCCCAGCTTTGTTCTTATATTCTACAGATTCCAAAATACAATATACAGCTATGCATATCTGTGTATACATACACACAATCCAGTGCAGAAAAGCATCTGATTCTATGTTTATCCAGAGTAATCTCTTTTGGTTTCCATCCTGCCAAACCACTTCTGTTGTGTCCAGCAGGGCAATGACAACATACACCTTCTTGTTATTATTTATGTATGGAGGGCCAAACCAAATGTCTGGGTGGGTCTCCAAAGACCTAAAATGGGTGGGTTTTTTTTTCATCCACAGGACCCAATTACATTTAAATAAACTAACTCCTAGAGAAAGATTGGCTCCAACAGAAAATACCAGGCAACCACAGACACTGAAATTAAATCACAGTCCTAAATCTAGAAGCCACCAACATATTGTTAAAAATAGCCTTTATTTCATCTCCATATACATATACAGGCAAATACTGCACATTAGTAATGAAAAGAAATGGCCTATTTTATTCCAGAGGGTGCATCCTTCACTACTATTTCCTAACCTGTGAAAGTTTTCCATCTCAGGCTAAGCATGTGCTCTAAGGATGCCTCTTGTTGCAGAGGCAGAAAAACAACTGTCATGAACTGCTTAGGCTTTAAATGGATGAGTCCTACTGGTTGGTCCTGGAGTGGCAGAGACTTGACAAATGTGGGAAAGTCCTCAGCTGTGAGACGGGGGCTGAGGTTGTGGGCTCCTGGTCAATTGAAAGGTTGCATTAAATGTAAATTATAGGACTCTTCCTTAGATATATACTCCTTTCAACCAGGTGGAAGGCAAACACTGTCGTGCTCATTCGGAGATGGCCTGGTGAGGGCTTCCAAGCTGGGAGAGGAAGCCGGGCAGCCAGGAACAATTATAATCTCCATCTCTGAAGGACGGAAAGGAAGGAAGGAAATATTTTTATATAAAACCATATTAAATTTCCTTTTTAACATGCCTCTATGTATTTCTCCTTCCAATTTATATGAAAAAGTATTAGTTTTAAAACTACAGCAGAACTGGCAGTAAATATCACAGGAACAATTGTTCTTTTATTAAATATTTATTGAAATAAATTCCTGTGCTTTCTCATTTTTCTTCTCTGGTTCCAATATTTATTTACAGCTGATTATTAACATCTGCCAGTATAACCGTTTCATCCATACAGAAGCCGAAGGGTAAAAAAGTCGCACACACCCTTCTAACATGACCTGTAGTTAGACAGAAAACAGTTTTCCCAGTCACTGCTTGGCTTCCTGTCTGTGACCTCTGAAAAGCATTGGAGGCCGGGGTTAATGGCCTTTCCAATCTCTGTGATAAGAATTCATTTTGTTCTATTACCAGCAGTTATCTGAGGAGCCTGCTGCATCACTTCAGCAGGGTTCAATCAATGAGGGGACCTAATGAAGTAACCAGCTGTAGCTCTATTTCCCTGGCCAGCTCTATCAGACAAATAAGAGCTATCAGTCACATCTTCAGGCTGATCCCAGACACAGCATCTTCACAGGCTGAACTCGTATGCATATGAACTAATGATACCCCTACCACTTTCGTGCAGTCGTCTCTTTTGATATAGCTTCCCTGACACTGAAAATGGAATGGGATGAGTTCTGAGATGTTGTAGTAAGAGGACAGACAATAATGCAAAAAGAAAGAAAGGCAGGTTTGCAGAACAGTGAAAAGAGTTTACTCTAAGAGTTTAAAGTTAAAATTAGCGTTACAAAGGAAACTTTCCATCAGCTACCCCTTGAATATTTCCACTTCAGGTTGGCAATTTTTAATCTTCCCAAAGGGAGGAGGATGAAAAATCATTATTTTCATTTTTATTGATATTAAAAATCTAATATCAGGACTTGCATTTTGACTAAGCCTTCAGAACCAAAATACAATTACGCTGTATTTTTACTTTGGTCAAATATCAGTCAGTGTAACACCATAAGTTAATTTAGGGCTATTTCATGTTGGCTGATATCAGTAAACCCAGATAGTGAAAACTGTATGCTACAGTAAAACTCTATTCTTAATTTTATATTTTTTAATGTTTAAATTATTAGTTTCATTCATCTCTAATTCAAAAGAGCAATTGTTTGTTAATAAGTGCTATTTTCACACATGTAGGTTTCAGAAAGGAAAAAAATCAAAGCCTTGTACCTATTAGTAGCCTCATAAATGTATTAGATGGTTATCAGGAGTCCTGTTCAAAATGAACCCCTTTATGGAAAGGGGTGCTGATGATGGCTCTACAGGTTTTAGACTATTTCTCTCAGGCAATCACTGCTTGGCTTATAGGAAGCTATGAATAGGACATTCATATTTGCTGATATGCTGAAAGCTACAAGTACCTTAGTTTACTTTATTAGGTTAATCAAGATGAATTTCATGGAATACAATCTGTATTCTTTTAACTTGGCTGCTCTCTTTGTCAATTTGAAAGGAAAAAGAGAATGGCTATTTGTTGTTTCGCTAAAGAGATGATTTCTGAGGGAAGTTATATCAGTTAAAAAGTACTTGCTAGCCTTGTGCTTAATAAACATGTTCACATAGACAAGAATATTTTATTTCATGAGATGATTTTTCTTCAATCAATATTACTATGACATAAAATACCTATGTTTATGTAAATTATGTGAATGTATTTATGTAATTTATTTATGTGAATATATATGTACATATTTATTTATGACAGTTTCTACATTTGTGTAGAAAGGGCCAATCAATATTTAAATGACTCACTTTACTGACTTAAAATTAACTTTCAATGTTACTAATATATTATGAAAATATTAGCAATAATACTAATTATTATGACATATATTATGACTAATATACTGTGATGCAGTCCCAAAGACTATCTCCAAATGTCTTTCAGTTTTTATGGGTGTATAAAACTGCTTTCTTTTCATACTGCAATCCCTGAGATACCTGAGTGATCTGGTTCTGATATCAGATAATTTTCTCATTTCAAACCTTTGAGATGTAAATGATAGATAAAGGTGCAGTAGATAAGTGGCTTAATGTAACAGAAAACACAATTGTGATATCTAGGAAAACAAGGGAGGGGTGTGTGTGTTATGTGTGTGTGTGTGTGTGTGTGTGTGTGTGTGTGTGTGAGGTGGGGGGGATTCCTGGAGTTTTAAGGATGTAAGTAAGGGTGAGAAGGACTATCTTTGCTGCGTATGTAAACAGATAAGAATATGCCTAGCAGGCATTTTGGGAACATCTGTCAATTTTTTATAGAACATACTGATTGTAGGCTATTGATTGCATTTAAACAAAGTTGTTGCAAAAAAAAAAAAATCAGCTAACAATTCGTGTAGAAAGGCCAATCAATATTTAAATGACTCACTTTATTGATTTAAAATTAACTTTCAATTAAGAGATCCATAGGACTCTTAACTGCGACACTTATCCATTCAAGAGAAAATAAAGGTACATTTATCGATACACTTAAACAGCAGTGGCTGGTTTCCTATCGATTCAGTCATTTGCGCTGGGATTCGTTAGCGTCATCAGCCTTTAACTCGCTTACTAGGTCTTCGCGGTGTACAACACTGCAAGATGTAGGAATGCGCAAAACAACACAAAGAAAGGATAGAAATTTAAACAGAATTTAAAGATATAGGAAAAAGGTAAGTCAATCTTACACTTCCTTTTAAAATTGTTTTCTTTTAGTATGATGGAAGCAAGACTGTGTAGATGATGGGGGTGACTATTAGAAACAGAAGCCTTTTTTAAGGGGCTATTTTTTCAAAGCCAGGGCTTTCGACATGGCACATTTTGTATTGTGCAATTGTGTAAACGAAATCTTTGAACAATTGACTAGTAAAAGCTTTATTGGCTTCTATTGACTCACAAGATCACGAACTTGCATATCCTGGTTATATTATAATCAATGGCAGCTAAGAAAACAATTTATAGAATTTTTCCAAAGACAATAATTGCATTTCCCCTTGGAAATACTGTCTATGTGTGTTTAAAGCCATATTTATTCAACAGTATTGCAAAGAAATCACACTAGACTGTGCTGTAGCTTTTGGATATTTTGCCAGATATTATATTTGATCATTTTTATCAGGGTTTTCATGAAAATAAAGATATAAAAATCAAACTGTAATATAGAAAATGGACACATACATTTAAAATGCATAGATCAAAACATTTATCCATGGATCTTAAAACCAGGATTATCCATCTAATTTCTTTTGTATTTTTATTACCTCTGAAGGGGAATTCTGGATACAGAGGAGGGCACTGATTGTAAATCCTTTACTGCAATTTCTAATATTATATCAGAAAAACAAAACTGAATGATCTCCACAGGGAATGGCATCTTAACAGAGCTGAATTTTCAATAACCTTGATTGTAATGTGTGTGGCAGTGTTACTCTTTTTCAGGAATTCAAAATGATAGGTGTTCTTTTTTGGTTTCGAAGACACCACATTGCCTACAGTCCATTGATCTCTTTCTCACCTTCTTCACTGTGCAAAACTATCTGTACCAGAAAGAAGCTGTCTTGAACAGAACCCCCAACTTATTCACTGACAGATAATTCCTGGTAAGAGAGACAGAACAGCCAATCTAACTCCACTTGTACAGAACCGAATTTTAATTACGTTTACACCTGTCATTCATCTTCATTCTTTGATAATATCCACTATGTTTACAAACGATGTTTACAGTCATTTCAAAGACTAGCCCGTAGTTCTTTCTCTGGGTACCAAGTCTAGAGTAGTTATACTTCACCAGTTCTATCTTTAGATTTGCTCTGAACTTGTAGGAAATATTGGGAATGGATAAAAATGAAATAGAGATGCAAAAGCTCAGGACAAAAACAAAACAAATCCCTCCTCAAATAGTTTAACCACATAATACCTGTGTAGCATAATTTGTCACATATTATACGGTTATACTTACTAAAAAGTGCATGATGTCATTATTCCAACTAGAAATCAGATGATGATACTAATTAAGTGATAGCAGGTGGCAGAGGGGGTCCGTCAAGGTCCTCTCTGATCTGCAGAGAGAGATATGTGCTTCTCTGTCTAAACACCCAGGAGTAGTAACAATTGGCTTAAGCACTATTCAGTCCCAAGGTACCCCGAATAGGGGATTCGCTTTGATGTAACACTTCCTTATTACATCAAAGAGGTGAAAAAGGCATCTGTATGGATTGGCTTGCAAGGGGGAAAAAAAAAAAAGGTTTGTCTTTAACCTCAGTATGGAAACTGTCTTTAAGAACTCTGGGGGTACTTGGAAATGACCCTCGAAACAGATATTTTAAGATTCAAACCCTAAGTCCATGTAACAAAAATTATTAAAAGTTCAGTTCTTTCCAACTCTTGAAAGCTACAAACTGCCAATTATAGTATGATCAAGAAAGTCTAGAACTAACCCAAATCTCTCCTTGGTGGACGTAACTGAAATGTCTGCTCCATTCTATAAAATATAAATTATCACCTCAGCCAGCTTTACATCTCCTAAAAATGGCTTGCTAAGATTTTTTTTTTTTCTTTTTGTCACTAATCCTATTTTCTCAATAACCAAGCTCGCAGAATATACCATTCTTACAGTAGGCACTCGGGGATATGGGCTATTTCCGTGAAAATAACACTGAGTCTGCACTTATATATATATAGTTCACTGATCATACCTCAAGAATTCCATAGGGCCATCTCATTCTTCCCCTACATTCACTTGTTATCATCTTAATGACATAAGACATTAAATGGTGTGGAGCTAGGAATCTTGTCTTTCGGACGATCACACTACGTGTTATTTGAATGGGATGTTGTAATTTAACAGTGATAGAAAAGATCTGCTTGAAGATGATGAGCCACGCTGGGTGAATCATCAGAGAGCGCAGACAACATATGCCTAAAAGGCAAACCAAATGGTTCCTATAAATGATGGAAAATGAGTGTTATCTAATTTCTGAAATTCTCTTATCCAGCTTGATCTGCCTCTGTGCTGCTTGTTTCAGGATCATTATTGTGTTTTTTTACAATAGATCAAAGACATGGTTGATAAGACTTGATTCTAGATAAATTTGTTACATTTTCAGTTATCTTACAATATATGAAACCTCACAGCATGCTTAGTTTATTTAAACCTTTTCTTTCCCCCCTAAAGGCTTACTGACACCATCATTTCAGAAAGGTTTCATATCACTTTACCCAAATCATGGCTAAGACGGACACAAATAATTACAGGAATTAGTGCTACAGGGTGTAAAATTGTTCTCTTGTAGTAGAGGTGCATTCATTTCATTCTGGAATTCCCTGCTGAGAAATGATGTGTGCAAACTATCTAAGGACACTGTAATCCTCTGATTTTTTTTTTTTTAAGAGTGAAGTTGCATGTAATCTTTGACTAGAGAAAACAAGTATTAGCAATGTTCATACAGAGGACAAATGTCAAGCATCCTCTGCTGAACTCAAATAATTCTAGTTTAATATTTTAAAAAGCCAGAAATTTAGGAAAATCACTTATTTCTACTTCCACGGAGGTAAACTTAATAGACTTAACAGTATCAAAAACACAATGGCTACTTATCTTTAGTGACTAATGAAATAGGTAGTCTTTCATGATCTGAGTTCCTTTAGACATTTTCATGTATATATCCTTTACAACATCCTCATTTTCCATATTATAACTGAAGTGACTGTCCCTTAAAAAGGTCAGTAACTACCATCTGTAAAATATAGGAAACAAACATGGTCACGTGCCATGTGCCATTTGACTAACTGTGAGAAATGGAACAATGGTAAGTTACATCACCTAGCAGGTTACAGGCGGGATTTTGAACTTCTTGTTCAAGAACAGAAAATCAGGGGCATCAGGCCCCAGGCCCCCTTGCTTACCCTGGCATGCCACTGATTAGTTCAGCCTTAGTCGACCAGAAATCCTTAATCTTCTCTTTTTAATATTGAAGAGGTAACCCCTTTCACCTGCATGTGGAGCCTGCCTTTTCATCAAAGCTCGGGAGATTCCAGCCACAAAAATCAATGTATGCATGTTCAGAGCAGTTTTCAGGGTTTTGTAAGACAAATCTCTCAAATGGGGACGAGTTTCATGCTATTGAGCTGGGCTTCGATCCGACCAAGGGAACGAACAGCACACCAACAGCTCGCTTTCCTGGGCTCCAGCAGCAGGGCGGGGGTGGGAGACCAGTCTCCACCAGGAACACAGCTGTGGAATTTCTCCCTGACCTCTCACCTCCCCTAATCCGCCTTTAAACCTGGCAGTGGACTGGTTAAATAAATAAATATTTAAAGGTAACCCCAAATCAACAAATATAATTAATTTCTCTTTTCCATGTTAATGACACTTAGAGAAGTTTTTCTGCCGCTGGAGTGCTTCTGCAAAGCCAGGGCCAATTTCTGGAGACTCAGGTTTCCTTTTTAAAGGCGTATGTTTGAAAAAGGCAAGGAAAATGTTCATTTTTTTTTTTTCCTTTGCTTCAGGAAATGGATTTGTCTATTGAGTCAAGAAGGGCAATTTGTTTTAAATGGAAGTATTTCTTTCCTAGTATTTATGTTACTACTCACTAAAAGCTTTGATTCCTTAATAGTTTAGGCCTCCTATCTTTCAAAAATATTCAACAGATATATTTTAGCTATATTTTAGTTATTTGAGTTTCTCTCATTAGAAATCTGAAAGTTATGAAATAGGTATTGCCATATAGCGTTGTTGAATTACAAATTAAAATGATTCTTTTAAATCTGGGGCATTGTGTTACACTCAACTCTCAGGGTAAAATTGACTGTATTACCTATGTTGCTTCTATTAGTTTCATAACTTCCCAAATTACCCGATGTTAAATCAATCATGACTTTATACAGCTACAGCCTTCCTTTCATGAAATAATATTTTATCCTGGCATGAATAAGGCATTTGAATATTTTCTAATATTTTGGAAACATCAAAGGGAAACCATCTCAGATTTTTCATTTCATTCTGAGATGAATATTTTTTCAGACATTAAAAAAAAGAAACTACTGGACTTAGGACATAAATTTTGAATCTGAAATGATGATCAAATATTACAATAGAACTATTTCTGAATCAGGTGTAAATCAATTTTGCATAATGATAATGTGGATGTAAAATATACACTGTTCTTTACTTCTTCATACAAATGGCTTACTATATTCTCATTGGTAGGTTGTCAAAATGAGTTTTTAAAATGAAATGTAATGAGGCAAAGATGATTCTAAGGATTTGAGGTATATATTTATAGGAGATTTATTTATTTTTCCTTTTTATATTGAGCACAAGTTCTGAATTTGCTGCATATTTTAAATCAAACATTTCCTAAACTAAAAAACAAACAAACAAACAAACAAGTACACAATCATTAGAGCTTTTTTATACTTTCTTAGCAGCAACCCAGCTGAGGAGAGATACACTCTGAGCATTTTCATAACATTACTTACTCTGTTATCATCCCTTACTCTTAAGATGTCACCTCTGGACCATGATTCACACTTTCTTTAAAAAAAAAAGTCCTACTGGGACCCAACTAGGAATAATTAATATAAATAACTTTTCAAAGTATAGTTACCTTAGTTGTACAACTTCTTATTATTGTATAACGATAAATATTAAAGCCCTGGCTAGATTACTTTAAAAATTTAATACTAGTTTTCAAACATGAAGTGAATTGTTTAATATACCATGTGATCCTTCCCACTCCACTCCACTGCTTGAATACACACACACACACACACACACACACACACACGCACACATGCACACATGCACATTGTTTCATCTTCTTCCAAAAGTCTGAATTTTTGTTTCAGTACCTCATAGAGGAATCTCCCTTGTTCATAAATATTTTAAAGTAATTTGTGCCCTTACAGTTAAATGGATATTGCTAACTTTTAATCAACAGCTCAAGTGTGCTGGCAGGGATTAGTGAAAAGAAAAAAAAGAAAGAAAGAGTGCTATCATAGAAAGTAATCATACTTTTTGGTCTCAGAGCCACTGAAAGGATACAAAAGCCTTGTTTGGCCCTGCCCTGGGGTCTGGGACCTCAAGTCTAAATAAGTACCAGTAGACACAAAAATTTTCTCATATTTAAAAAAAGGTATTTACCTCCCAATTTGAATGTACTAATAGGTTCATAAGGAATGTAGTTTCATTCTTACATTTCTTTTGAAAACATTATTTTTACTCTCAAGAAATAAATACGTCTCTAAAAGTGGCTGTCCCTATGGTATAAAAATAATTCTGAAGCCTAAAGCTGATAATCTTGAATTCAACATACTATGAGAGACCTCTGTGTACACACAGTGATGAACTCTGTGACCTTTTGGTTTAATCCCAAACTTGGTAAAGTCATGTTTTCTAACTCAAAGACGCATTTCATACTATATCATATACAGGACGCCCCAGTTAAGCCATACTTCTTTACTGGCAGAACTTCAAATGTCATCTTGAGTTTCACAAAACACACTTTCTTTTCCAAAGTAATTAGCTAAGGCAGAGTGTGTGTGGCAATTAAAAACCACTTGCTTGCAGAAGCTTGTAGGCATTATGTAATTTTTTTATGCTACAAGTACATATGTGTATTCTTGCCTCTAGCTTAAATACAGTGAGTGTTGTAGCTGGTTGCACAGGAATTGTCTCAAGAACATTAAAGCAAGCCAAACACGATTGTATTCCAACGAAAATTGCTCTCTTTATACCGTGTATTGAAACTTGATAACTGTTGGTTATAAAATTCCTTTGATTTTCTGTAGGTAATAAAATACTTTGGCAATTACTATTGACAGTTCTGGATAATCTTGAAGGCTGCCTTGCCTGCAGAAGATGAGTGTTACAAATCACTCCACTGAAAGAGGGAAGAACAGCAGCAGGCAGCAGACAGGTTTCAATTTCACAATGCTGATTATCTCATTCTCGATTCTATGCATGCCTAAATCTGAGAATCCCTCAAGCAGCTATATGGACTTCTACTTTTAAAATGCCTATTACGCTTTCATACTTTCTCCTGCTTCCTGAAGAGTGCCATTTCGCCAAGCTTAAATAGCAGAAAATTGCACTGCTTTTCCTCTGCCCATCTCCTCAATCTCTATTAACCTGAACAAGAACAAAGGAGTATGATGGTCCGGCTCTAGGTGGAGAAATAGGTTGGAAGTTGTTTTTCATTTACGGCCACGCATATTTCTGCTTCATCAATTCATTCTCAACAATAACCGGCTTTTAATGCCTCAGCAAATGACGACCTGTGCAATATTTTTCCCCCCCAGTATATAAACATGTCAGTCCTTGTTCCATCAGTGTGAGTATACTCACATGCAGGCTTCCACACACACCGACATTTTATTATGTGCCACAACCCCAAATGAAAGTGCGTGGTTATTAGGACAAGTCTTGATTTAAATAGAAATGATGAAAATAAAGCTTGGTCCAAAATGGAATTCTTTCTCTTTTGGTTTGAAGGGAACAATAGGCTGGGAACAGAAAAGAAGAGCTTTGAAGCACCTGGTTCTAATGCTTGCAGTAGGCCTTTATTAGATGTCATAAACAGAATGATGCATTCCTCGATGAAGGGCTTACAGCCCACAGAAGTGGAGGTAAAATGGAGGACAAAGAGTCCTGCTAAAACAATACGGTTAAATGGTCCCTTTCAATCACACACTGTTTATTAAAGGCAGAAATCTTAATAACCTTATGGAGATGTGTTCAGTCTTCTAATTTTATACACAACTGCCCTTCCTTTTCCAAGCTAAGCCTTTCCACTGGATTTGAACCCTGAATGACATCTTGCAGCGGGACCACCGGAAGTCAGCTCGCTAATTGACAAACATGCTGTGAGAGAAAGGAGACATCTTTGTATTTTTATTTTGTTCGAGGAAAGTTAGAAGGCTCAGGGACCCCTCTCCAGAGTCGGTGGAGTTAGAAATTCCTGTGAGCTGCCCAGCCAGAGGACCACAAAGGTAATTTCGGCCATCAGAAACTGTTTTAAAATCAGGTCTGTTTTGCATTTAAAAAGATAAAAGAATGTTTTCTAAAATGACAATTGCTGGTTGGCCATCGATTCGGAGCTTTAATCTCATAGCCGGCTCAAATTTCCCATTATGTCTCACTGAGGCTTAGAAGGCTCGAGAGGCCGAACTATGGCCTCCGACAAAAGTGGAGGGGGGTTGCAGCATTAAGAAACACAGCTGTTGCTCGCAAACTGCAAATGTTAGAATAACTCACTGCTTGTTTTTTCCTTGCTGCTAATAAAAACTTAAAGTGTTTTGCATGCTTTCTATAAACAGTGCACTTAAGTTTTATAATCGAGTACATCTTATTAAGCGTGAAGTCTGCTGATACTTAAATTATTCATAACGTGGTCCAGACTGATTAAGATTGGCTTGTTAAGGAGCACGAGAAGCAATTAAACTGACAAGGCAGTGCGGCCTTGATGTATACATTTATTATCACAAGAATACCCAAAGTGAATGCCCTTATTAAGCAATGAATTTCACCTCACTGGCCTTCCACCACGGCTGCCACGGGCAGGGAGAGCGAGGAACAACATGTCAAAAGCTAACTCTGAGGAAATGCCTATCTTCAAGTGAAACCGATTTTGTAATGAACCTTTCAGTTGGCTCCTGAGGTAATAAATCCTGACTGGTGCATTAATTACTTGATAACATCCCATCAAAATGCAAATGCTGCACTTGAGCCATAGGAATGGCTCACTGGCTGGTAACTCTTCAGGGTGGACATAAATTGTCTGTTTTCTCTTATCAAACAGGGCGTTTATTTCCATCTTGCTGGGGTGAATGTCACTCCTGCCCCCCTCAGCCCCTCTGTGGCCTGACACCATCATTTGCGGAGGACTGTCAACATCCTAATGGTGCGACTCTTTCACTTGGTACCTTTCTGGAGAAGCTGCCCCTCCCCCCTGCTCCTTGGACCCTCCCTGCCACACACACACACACACTCTCTCTCTCTCTCTCTCTCTGAAGGAATCCAAGGTGTCAAGGACAAACAGCATCAGTGTTACAAAGCATAACCTCCACCTCTACAACACACTAGTCTCTCTCTTATGTTTTCTCTTTGAGCTAACACACCAAACCAGGAATTTCATTTCTTGCAATGATCGTGCAAAAGTTAGACAAACCCTGGATGTCCAGAAGCAATGGGTCTAGGTAGGAAGTTCCCAGACAAGGCCAGGGCTTCCCAGGTGGCACAGTAGTTAAGAATCCACCTGCCAGTGCAGGAGACGCAGGAAACGTGGGTTCTATCCCTAGGTTGGGACAACTTCCTGGAGGAGAAGATGGCAACCCGATCCAGTATTCTTGCCTGGAAAATTCCATGGACAGAGGAGCCTAGTGGACTGCAGTCCACGGGATTACAAAGATTGAGCAACTGAGCACACAGCACTCACCGAGCAAGACCAGAAAATGTTTCCTGCACCAACTCGCACCACGACAACGAAGCATTTCTAGGCAGTGTTTTCATATTTCCCCCAAATAATCAATACTTCATTAAAGAAACAGAAATGCTCCACTCTAGGCCTAAGAGATAGAGAAATAAGAGCGACGAGTCAAAACCAGGCTTAATAAACACTTGACAATGTGTGAGAGAGGATCCTGTTCCTGAGTGTTCTCTTAGCCTAGCGAAACAGATTTATTTAGTTATGGAAACTGTTTCCACAATGAATGTTAATGAGGATTTGTGTTTTCTATTGGCTCCTTCGAAATTCTCATCTCCATCAATAGGTCTGACGCTCCCACCTGGGTCAACATGCCTCCCAGTAGTGTTTATTTGTCTCGAAGGCTCAGTGAAAATCCTTAATTCAGGTTACTAGGCAACCCTACAGGTGAGAAAATATAATGTTTGGCTGACTCCATTTTTGAATGCACACGGTGGCCTAATGCCTTCGAAATAGACTGCAAAGCATGTGCTGATCATTCTCGGCTACATTCTCTAAAGGCGAGGTCAGAAGAAAATTAATTGATGCTGAAAATAATGACAGGAGGAGAGGCACCACTGAGACTTGGTGTGACTGGCATGTGATAATGTTAGCAAGAATCTCAGCATGTGACTGGACAGTGTGATGAAAAATATACCCTGTGCGAGGGAAAAACAAGTTACAAAACTTAATTAGTTTTTGACACTTCTTCATAAGTTATTATCTTTTCATTTGGAACATTGCCTTGGGACATCAATACACAAGAAGAAATGAAACATTCTTATTGTAAATATGAAAGAAAGATGACTTTATACTGGGCTTCTCCTCTCTACATGTCCTTTTGAATAAACAAAATATCCTCTGCAGGCGAAAGGATATCTGAGGGTAGATGATGCAAATGTTTCTGCTCTGAGCTTGACACCATCTAAGTCGATGTATGATTCCATTACGATGGATTATGCAATTTTGATGTGAAAAAAAGAAGGTGGCATCCGAATTAAATGTGGTCAAAATAAGGCTCTTAGATGGGAAGTCGTCAAATTATATCCCTGCTTGCAATAATGCTTCCTGTACAGCAAATGTATTTTTAATTCCTTTCCACTAAGGTTTATACCTAGAAGTAATTCACACTGATTACTAAATAACCCTTGTGAGTTGCTTTGTCTTTTGAATTTTAAAAAATACACTTGCCGTGAGCAATGAATTTCATAAACCAGCAGCTCTCATGCTTGATGAATCATTCTTATTTTATGCAGTGCTGTGTGATAGAGAACGGAGATAAAATATTCTATCCACAAGCTATTCGGTACAATTTATCATCAGCGGCTCACTAGCCCAGTGATAATACCTGGCTTGCAGATTGTAATGATCAGATTCTGTTTTTATTTCAAACAGGAGCAATTCCGAATACCAGAGTTTTTAATTTACATACATTACTGAGGTTCAAATGTGGCAATAGCTACAAGCAAATTCACTTGCAAACTGAATGCTCGCCTTGCATAATGGGTTCCCTTTAGCAATTATTCACCAGTGAAGTACCAAGATAAAAATGAAAACAAAGAGAAAAAGGAAAATCATGATACGTACACCATCGTGTGGACTAGGATAATTACTGAACCACAGTGAAGGTCACGTTTATATCTGTTTTAGTAATGATTTCATGTACCCTTCTTCTGTATTGAATTCCTAATGCAATCTTCTTTCCATTTTATGGCACCATCGTCTCTTTTATCTGTAAGTTTTTTAAAGCTTCAATGCTAGCTTCCTATCATACAAAAATGGCAACGCCATTATTAATAAAGATTATTACTGATGATATTTTAAATGATAAAATATGGAAGCATCTGCTAAACACAGTAATCACACATGCACACACACACGCACACACACACACACAACTCCACAAATATACCAAGCCAACATTTAGTAAAACCGACAGGCTTATAATAAAATACCTCTTATGGTTACATCACTTTTACACTGACCACAGTATTGAGCTTGAATTCCCAGCAGCATCATTACTAGACATTTTCTGCCACCTTTCTAAATCTGAAAAGCTTCCTACATTTAGTGAAGATTAGGTAATGCTACACCCAATCAATAGCAGCTATCAATTCCATACCTTGTTCAGCAGAACAAGCTGATCAAAGTAAGTAAAAAGGCTGACTAAATATTGTTTAAGACTAGGTGATTCTTAAAACTAATCTGTAGTTTTGAGAAAATATACTCTTCGCAGAGAGAAACAAACACTAAGATGACAACATATACAATGAAACTGGCGCATCTGCTGTCTTTATTCCATAATATTATGGAAAACCCAGGACAGAGTCCCCAGTGTAGACTAGGAGCTTTGTGTTTATTCGGCATTTCCACAGTCTGGATCGTTTATATCATGATCTTATGGTTATGTAAACGGAGTCTCATTTTAGGTTTATCAGCGGCTTTCTAAAAATGCCTGTTTGGTTATCAGAGATCAATACTATTCTAATGAAATCCTAACACTATTTCTGGGGGGGAAAAAAAAAGTCATTTCCAAATTCATGCATTAGGCCCAACAGAGTCAGTGTTCAATTTCTAGACGAGTAAACTGTGTAAAAACCACTGACACACCTCCTAGGACAAGCCACGTTCCCAAGACACAGAGGGACTGAACGGACGACAAAAACAGTTGGTCTGGTTAATCTCTTGGTGCTGCCCAAAAGGTGGAGAAGCTGTGGTCAGAGTGGTTGCTGGTTGCTGCCTCATATAACAGACCTAGATTTGACCACTTTAAATGAGAGGAGGCTCAATCTTTTTTTTCCCCACTGTTATCAAGATGCAGTCACACATTGTCTATACATGGAAAATACTAGCTTTTATTAGAATCACTCAGTGAACCAGTGCAAGGAGTCGTAAGAACATGGGTAGGAAGAGAAATCAGAAACTGGGGAAAAAAAAAAAAACAACCAACCCACTCTATATTTATAATGCTTTACAGTGTGGTGAAATAGTCTGCTCTTTCCCTTCCTAGTTACGGAAACATTATCAGTAGGAGTGGCAGTAACTCTTCTTTGAAAAGTTACATTGGACACTTTAGGTTTGCAGACCTACCCAGGATTCTGGTTTTGAAACTCTCCAGGGTAGTGTGGTTAGACAATTACAGTTGGCGCTCATTCTTCCAGGCAGCACTCAGCCACTGAAGGATGAGGGTGTATTTGTTTAACCAGTGCTGCTGCTCATCCTTGTCATCCCAAAGCCCAGCTAAAGGCATGGGGGTCGTGGGAATTCAGAATGCAAGACAAAGCTGGCCATACAGTTGAACAGCCCAAGGACAGGGCTTGATCCCTATCGGACGATACATCTATAATGAAGGATCAAAAATACAGATTTTATTGTTACACTACAGAGTTTCCCCTAAAGTGAACTTCCTCGAAGTTATACTACAGTGTTGATGTTCAGTCGCTCAGTCATGGCCAACTCTTCGAGACCCCATGGACTGTAGCACACCCGGCTTCCCTGTCCTTCACCATCGCCCAGAGTTTTCTCAAACTCATGTCCATTGAGTCAGTGATGCCGTCAAGCCATCTCATCCTCTGTCATCCCCTTCTCCTCCTGCCTTCAATACTATAGTAAAAAAACCCCAATTTGTATTAAGTATGTATTAAGTTGTTTAGTCGCTGAGTTGTATCCAACTCTTTGCAACCCCATGGACTGTAGCCCACCAGGCTCCTCTGTCCATGGGATTTCCCAGGCAAGAATACTGGAGCAGGTTGACACTTTCTACTCCAGGGGATCTTCCCAATCCAGGGATTGAACCCATGTCTCCTGTATCTGCTGCACTGGCAGGTGGATTCTTTACCACTGAACCACCCAGAAGCCCTGTATTAAGTATATTCACACACACACACACACACACACACACACACATATAGATCAACTATATCTTCTCTATGGTTAAATGATGTAATTTCTATAAATATAACATGTATATAATATTCAATTATATAATCTAACGTGATATAATTTCTATAAAATCTCTATAGTTTTCAAATTCATTTTCATTATGTCCTGATAAAATCTTTCCTTTCAAGTCAATTGCTATGCTTGCCTATCCTACCTAACCTTTAAAATCTAGCCTCCCTGACTTTGATAAGTCCACAGCATTTCCAAATATTCTCGGTGTAAGTTAGCATTTATCTCCATCTTCAAGCAACAAAAACCCTAGAGGACCTTTCCCAACCCACCACTCAATTCTTTGAATCCCTCCTTTTCTAAAAGTTTCCATACTTGTGCTCAAATGGTCGGTTTTATCAGTTTTCACAGTAAGACTTAGCCCTTAGTGTGTACTCCATAAAAATTGAACAGAAGTCTTTAAAACTCACAAAACAAATAAGTAAGATAACCTGTGATGAATTTGAATGGCAGTAACCAAGGGTGGAAGGGATGAATTGGAAGTTTGGAACTGTCACATACACACTGCTGCTGCTGCTGCTGCTAAGTCGCTTCAGTCGTGTCCGTCTCTGTGCAACCTCATAGACGGCAGCCCACCAGGCTCCCCTGTCCCTGGGATTCTCCAGGCAAGAACACTGGAGTGGGTTGCCATTTCCTTCTCAAATGCAAGAAAGTGAAAAGTGAAAGTGAAGATGCTCAGTCGTGTCCGACTCTTAGCGACCCCATGGACTGCAGCCTACCAGGCTCCTCCGTCCATGGTGTTTTCCAGGCAAGAGTACTGGAGTGGGGTGCTATTGCCTTCTCCTCACATACACACTAGTACTATATTTAAAACAGATAACCAGCAAGGACCTGCTGCTGTATAGTGCAGGGAGCTCTACTCAGTATTCTGTAATAAATGGGAAAGAATTTGAGAAAGAATAAATGCATGCATCACTGAGTCACTGTGCTACACACCTGAACTGACACAACACTGTCAATCAACCAAACTCCAGCATAAGATAGAAAGTGTTATAAGAAGACAATGTCAATAATAAAAGCAGCTAATACTTATTCTTTTTAAAAAGGCAGTAACCAGTACTTACTTAAATACTGGAATTAGGACTCCCTAGCGCTCGAGTGGTTAACCACTCTGTGCTTCCAATGCAGGAAGCACAGGACTGATTCCTGGATGGGGAACTAAGTAAGCTCCCACATGCTGCATGGTGTGGCCAAAAAATAAAAACTATTGAAAAAAAACCCACCAAAAATCCTTGAATTACTTTTGTTGTTAAGATTAAGAAGGCCTAAAATTAACCATTCTTTTCTGTGGTAGCTACTTCTACTTTTTTCTACATTGTCAACTGAAAGGAAGAGTGTACTTTGCAAACTCAGATTTTCACTGGTTTGTATGTAATGATTTGTTCTGCTACTATCAGGTGAGATTACAGTGGATGCCGCACTCAACAGCTGGAATGCATCTTGAGTTCCGGTTTTCCTCAGAGTGGAAGGCACTGCTGATGTGACTGGGGACGGGGAGGGGGCGGGGCGCGGGGCGGGGGCGAGGAGAAGGCAACTCTGCTTCTCGCAGGCTGACAGCTGGGCCGGTGACAGCAGGATGGTGAAAATATCTGTGATGACGGGCTTCGACTTGGGACAGCCTTGATTTATCCATTAAAAAGGAAGAATGACAGAACAGCAATTCTCTCCAGCTCTTTCCATTTTAAAAAGATTTGAAGAAATTTGGTAAAATTGCTTTTTTGTTTGTTTATTACCCAATCACATAAAATGTATTTCTAAAACACTCTCTTTAAGTAGAACTACTAATCTACATTTAATTCTGAGTGGATGGTTTTTGATACTTAGCTTACGCTAGAAATTTGGTTCAAAAAAAACTGGAGAGTGTTAAGACTAATGAGAAAGAACAGTCATGGTCTCCTATAGAAACATTTTTCCCATTTGATTTTATCATCTAGGGTGTAAGGGAGGAGTTTATTGATCTCATTACTGCTCATGTGTTCTAAGGACCAAATTTGTCATTTAACAACAGGGGTATACAGCGCCATGCAGCAGGGGAAATCTGTGACCACACAGAAAAACTTCTCCAAATGAGAGCTGACTCATTGGAAAAGACCCTGATGCTGGGAAAGGTTAAGGGCAGGAGGAGAAGGGGGCAAGAGATGATGAGATGGTTAGATAGAATTACTGACTCAATGGACATGAATCTGAGCAAATTTTGGGAGACAGTGGAGGACAGAGGAGCCTGGCATGCTGCAGGCCATTGGGTCATAAAGAGTCAGACACAACTTAGCAACTAAACAACAACAAACGTTTTCTTAGATTCTGTACATGAGAACCTCTTCATACATATAAGAAGCATGGAAACGTCTTCTGAGAATAGCATCCAACACAAAACCTGTCTACACAGCAAGAACAACAACAACAAAAAACTCTATTTTTTCAGTTGACAATTTGAGAATATGTGTATTTATCCTTTATCACTGCAGAATATTCTAACCTTCTACCAAAATTATTCCCAACTCAAGAAATGATCATTAAATATTAATAGAAGTACTTAAATTGTATCTTTCCATGCCAATTTCAGTCCCATGTAAATATTTATAACTCAGCCTTAAACATTGGAAATGCTGTGCTCCTAAGAGAAGTAACAGCCATCACTATAATAGGGGATAAAGTTCTGTTAAAGTAAAAACACAAAATGCTTAAAACGCTAGTTGTGTTTATGACTTGGACAAGAAGGTTCCAGTGGGCATCAGGTCAAGTTTTCCTATTTAAGAGGATCAATTTTAAGTGGAGTGCATTAATTACTTCAACAGTGACTTTTAAAGAGCTTTCCTAATCAAAATAGTCTCATGTACTCCAAAGTATCACCACTATTTTTCTCCCTATTTATGGCTTTTCTTTGTCAAGTATACAGTTAGCTGATACTTCAGTAGTGATGATCTTAACCCTACCATCAAACTTATTGTTTAAAAAATAAAAAGTAAAGCAAAGAGAAGGAATAAGGAGCAAAATGAAACTAGGTCAATCTTTTTAAGTCTTTTTACCTGGGAATTCTTAAGTCCAAAAAAGAATGGCAAATGCAGTCTCCTAAATTAGTATTTTAGGCTTTCTGGTCCTAGAAAAGGTGAGTAAATTGAAATCATTTTCACAGTGGCCATCATGCGTCTGAAAGTTCATCTGCTGTACTTAGACAGGGCCCAAAGCAAAAGTCTGTCTATTTCTTAAGTGAAAGTGAAAGTGTTAGTCGCTCAGTCGAGTCTGCCTCTCTGTGAATGCAGGGCTGTAGCCCACCAGGCTCCTCTGTCCATAGGATTCTAGAGGTAAGCATACTGGAGTGGGTTGCCGTTTCCTCCTCCAGGGAATCTTCCTGACCCAGGGACTGAACCTGGACCTCCTGCATTGCAGGCAGATTCTTCACCCTCTGAGCCACCAGATTTCTTAAAAACAAGTCTGTTTTGTAAAGATATGCACTTGTGGTGAAGACTTCACTCTGCTTACAAGTTAAAATCAAGCAGAGATTTATAATATCAAAATATTTCATGTCACTTTTAAAATCTGCCCTTGCAGTAAGAAAACACTCTTTAAAAACGTGTCACCAACTTCACAAACACATAGGCACATATTGGATTTATCCGTAAAATAATTTTAAGTCCATATATTTGAGAAAATCTATATGGCCCCCCAGCCTTTTTTTTTTTTTTTTTTTAAGCCATCTCTACTTCACCCCTAATCAAAGGCAGAAGAAACTCTGAACTGATCCTTGGTTGGTAACCATAATTCCTTCTCATTCTACGCTTCACATGAGGTGGAGCTGCAGAATAATGCCCACTGTTATTGTATGGTTACAGTGCCCTGCGAGTCTGGACAAGTTATTAGGTCAGACACTAACTTCCTAAGTAGAAAAATGATGTGTTCTCCTTTGTCCTCTCCTCAGTAATGGCTGGAGTCAGTGCTAATTAAGGCCCCGCAGCAATGTTCTTCCAGAGAGGTCAGGGACTTCTTTCTGACACCTAGACAGTACTCAACTCAAAGGAACTGCTCCTAATCTGAAATGATGTGATGTAGAGCTGGCCTTTCAGATTCAGCGTATATTTAAAGGAAAATAACAGTTAATGGCAGGGGTGTCAAAAAAAAAAAAAAAAAAAAGCAGATGGAGAAGCTAGAAGTGGCACTCGGTGGCTAAGTTTACCTTCAATTCCTGACTCCGCTTACAGATCAGTAGACAATAGAGCCCTGGGCACCTTGTTACGCCCTTCCTCATCCTAAAATCTTGGGAAGAAGAAATTTGCACCAGGCACGCCCTGGGGACAAATCACCTCTGACAAACCAAAGAACCGTTTGCTTAAGGACTATACTATATGCTGGATCCTCTTTTCACCAAGAACCACATCATCTTGTCCACGGGTTTTCAGAGAGATTCAATCGTAATCTTTATTAGTGGTTGTATTCATAATGACACAAATAGTAAATTCACATAAAGCGAACACTCTGTTAAATTTCTTATTGGGAGTAAGCCATGGTAGTAATTAATCTTGGAGTCATTTTCTTCTGCCCCTGGAGGCACGGAACTTACAAAATCAAAGTGATATTTAAGAGAAACCAAGATTTACTATCAGTGAGTTTTAATAGACATCTGCACTGATTACAAATTACTCCACAACTGTAAAGGCTGTTATCGTTAATATACTTCTCACTGTATTCTTCCCTCTCCCTCAGTGACACATCTGCATGCCATGAATTGACATGTATTTATTCCAGCATTTCTTGTTGCCCTTATATTGTAGAATCACTGTTCAAGATGGAATGGCTGAGGGTGGACCAGAGCTCTAGCTGTAGAGCATTCAGTTCTGAAGTATCTGTAGCTGATTCTAAAAACTTCGTCCAGGTCAAATAAATATATCAGCTTGCCACCTTCATAACTAAGTCCCCAAATCTCTTGAGAAAATACAATTCAAGTATGAAAATTATGTCTGAGGATTTAAAGGCTCCAGTGATTTTATGGTTAAAAGGTAGACTTTAAAATCGTAGAAGTTGGAGATAATCTACACTACGACCTTCATTTTACAGATGAGGAAATAGAATCTCTGCGATGTTAGATGATTTCCCCTGGTTAATAGTAAGGCTGAAATTAAAATCCTGTTTTCTACGTACTCATATAGTGGAGTGATTTTTCTTCCTTACTCTGCCACTCTGTCTTCCTTCAAAAGTTTAGTACTTTATACAAAGAAAGAAATGTCCCAACATTGAAATATAGTAAAAAAATCTATAAAATTATGTCCTCAATTTTGTTATGAAACAGGGTTACCATTACTTATAAGTGTGCTATTAAGCTATATGTAAGTGTTCCCATTTATCTAAGCAGTTTTCTATATGAGAATGCAAACCTTCTGCTTGAAAACATAAGAATGACCAGAGTTTTTCCCCCCAAGTTTACTTAAACATACAAGGACTAACGGGGAGTTCTAGGCCACCCCAGGAGCTACAGAGCCAAGTAACTGCATTCAGACACCAAATGACTACCATCAGCAACTTGGGGTGATCTGGATTCAAAGTGAAGGGAGAATGTATAAAGCAAGATTCTCACAACCCTGGAAATTCACACATACAGCTGGCTGATCAAGATATCCCAATGAACAGCAAATAAAAAAGATATTTTTTGCTCAAAAAGAAAGTGTGTGGGGATCTTTGTGTTTGTGTGTGTGTTTAACCAAACATATTTTCAGTTTGTTTCTGACTTGTCTTTGTTTTAGCAAATTGGAATAAAATTTTAAGCAAGAGAACTTGTCTGAAATGTTTTGCTTGAAGAATTCTAGTATGAAAGAGACAACCAAAAAAAAAACCAAAGCAACTGCAAGGCATAGGCCTCCTGGCCCCTTTAAAAATTCTTCTCTGGTTGAGTGGCTGTTACTCAACCAAGGAAGACCCCAGTAACCCATCCTCCTGTGTTCACAGGAGACTGGATGGAAACGCAAACTTCGCCCCTGGGAACCGAAAAGGTAGCAGGCTTCTGTAACTGAATTATTCCACCTTGGGAATTTTGCTGCTGAATTTAAAATGTGGCTGTCCTTTATATTACAAAAAGAAAAAAAAGAAAAAGAAAGAAAACTACCAACTGGCCAAGAAAAAGGCAACTAATGATATTTGTTTAACAAGTTTCCAAAACCTGGAACCAGAGATTTATCCCTTTTACAGAAGACTAAACCTGATTCATTAGTAATGAAATAAATATTGTCAGTGCTTTAGTTTTATACCTTAAGTATCAAAGTTTTACTTCAAGTTAACATTTCCTTATATGGGAAATTTTAGAGAAATGTTGTATTTGGCAGGAAAGTCTTTATTTTTTAATATTGGAATACTTTGGTTTGTTAACTTTTAAATAATATTTTTAATAACAATTCATTATGTGACACTGGATAACAATTAAGAATGCAGGAGCTATTTTGGATAACAACTCTAATTTCATCATTTCCCAACTGTGTGACTTTGTCAGATTATTTAATGTATGTTCCTTTGCTTCCTAGGTTGAAAAACAGAAATAATGATAACTTGCCTTCAATTGTCTGTGATGATGTTAAATGAGTTAAGACATATAAAGTACATCACAGTGCTTGATACAGAGTAGCAATTAATAAATTATTTTAACTTTTATTGCAAATTTTACTTTCTTAACCACTTAATTATACACAAGTAACTTATAAAAATACATCCAGATATACAGAACAACTTTCTCAGGTTTTTCAATATGCAAATATAAAGAAGTAACTCATTTGGACAATCATATTATATAGTAATGAGGAAAAGAATCTTTGAGAAGATGCTGGTATGTCATATGAAATCAAATCTGAAACAAAGTCAAGCAAATATTATACATTCTAAGTGAAATACAAATGTTTATTTACACAGTAAACTGTAAAGTCTCAAAAGATGCAGTTGTGCATTAGAATTTGAAAAATTATTTTTCCAAATGCATATGAACATATATTTACATATTTTTATGACAGGCTACAAAGACACTAATGGAACAGTCTATTATTTCTAAAATAATTTAACACTATTGTCAGTTCCATTAATAGCCTAGAAATTAAACTTCTAAAACCTTACACAAACAAATCAAGATAATTCCAATCTCAAATCCACAAATTGAAATGGAGATTTGGTAATTAAGTAATTTGATTAATGGAGATGAATAAACTAGATAATGGTGACCCATGGATCTGTGTTGGTCCTGAAATGCTTACTTTGACTGTATAAATCAATTTAAACTGGTTAAATGCTAAATGTACTGTCTTCACAGCACAAAGTGAAAATGAGATTCTGCAGTCATTTAGTTATCTTTATTAATGCAGGAAGCTAAAAACAATTGCCTTCCATGATATGCACATGTTTATTTCCTGACAAAATATTGTTTTTGCACAATACAGATATAATCTAAGGCTCACTCATTATTCTCGGTAATTTTGTTCTATGATTCCCCATTAAAGCACTTCATACAAACGTTTCCTTCAAATTGCTCTATTATGTCATAATCAAAAGACGGATTTTAGCCAAAATGTTTGTTTACCATCTTGCAGATAGTCAAAACAGTCTGTTGGTACACTCTTTGATACTCATTTCTACTCATTCACGGAGTGGATTTTGGCCAAAACATCTGATTGCTCTTTTGAGGAATTTTACAATTGTTACGTCGGTTGAGTTTAACATGAGCCAGCAGCTATGCAATAATGGAAGTCACTGAATATTGAGCCAGCTGATTTCTTTGTCTGTCCACATAATGACCAATAAATTCTTTGGTCTTAAATTTTCCAGGATACGAAATAACACACTGGTATGAAATAAATGTTTCAATGAATTATTTTATTAGCATGTATGATTTAACCCTCAAGGCCATGTTGACAATACGCTAAAAGAATCCATCTGATCAGTTCAGTCAAAAAATAAGCGCACAGTAAAGACGATCAGGCTAAATAATTTACTCAGTGTGGTCCAAACCCAGAACCTCACATTTAAGAGTTTGTTTTCCTCCTTGGATACAAAGAACTAAAAATCTAGCTCTTGCTAATAAAATGAGATTACTTAATTTGATAGTATACAGTTCACCTGATACGGGAGGGACTTTGGGCAGCACTGATTTGGAAGAAATGCAGTTTCAACTATTCAGTTGTCATAGGTCTCTAAGTACTCCCAAAGTGCCATTTCAGTATCCAAAGTCCACCTAAGCAGATATAACCTACAAACCATTAACATTAATCCACCAGAGTCCCTACTATAAACTGGACACTGTAGAACAGGGGTCCCCAACCTCTGGGATCTAATGCCTGATGATCTGAGGTGGAGCTGATGTAATAATAAAAGAAATAAAATGCACAATAAATGTAATGTGCTTGAATCATCCTGAAACTACTCCCCCACCCCAGTCTGTGGAAAAATTATCTTCCCCGAAACCATTCCCTGGTTATCCAAAAAGGTTGGGGGACTGCTGCTGTAGAAGATATGTTAGAAGCAGGAAATATATTCAAAGACATTGGAATCCAAACTGAGAGCCAAGAGCCAAACTAGAACGTACCAACTAACAAGAATACAATTCTGGTGCGTGCGTCTACGTGCTAAGTCGCTTCAGTCATGTCTGACTCTTTGCAACTCTATGGACTATACAGCCTGTCAGGCTCTGTCTGTCCATGGGATTCTCCAGACAAGAATACTGGAGTGGGCTGTCATGCCCTCCTCCAGAGGATCTTCCAGGGCCCAAGGATCAAACCCTCATCTCTCATGTCTCCTGCACTGGCTGGTGGGTTCTTACCACTAGTGCCACCTGGGAAGCCCCTACAATTCAGGGGGGAAGGATAAATCAAGAATTTGGAATTAAAATATACATACCCACTACATATAAAATAGATAACCATCAAGAACTGCATAGCACAGGAAACTATACTCAATATCTTCTAATAACATATAATGGAAAAGAATCTAAATATATTTATATATACACATATATATAAAATGTATAAATGAATCACTTTGCTGAATACCTGAAAATAACACATTATAAATCAACTGTATTTCAATAAAAATTTTTTAAAAGAATAAAACATGTAATTGGACGTTAAGTTGTATGATACAATTACCAGACAAGATCACTGATGAAAGATGTACATCAATTCAGATTGCAATTATGAGGAAAGGGGGAATGAACGCTAGCTTATAAAAAGATACAGAGAACTGCTCAAGAAGGAAGCAATGATGCTTCTGGAAATATGGACTATACAGTGAAGAATATGAGAAGAGTGTAGCATGTGGTTCATTTTGGGAAAGATTTTTTTTTAACTGGGGAAGACCATACTACTGTCCAACCTAATATTCCCTTAATAATAAGATTCCACACTCCTTAGGTCTTCATGAGCTCTGAGAGTTACTACTTGTGTAAACTCAGCCTGGTTATTTCATCTGCAGATGCCCTCAATATCCTGATTTGTAAAATAAGAAATATAATGGTACCCCCTGCTTACCGCTACTGTAAGAATAATTGAGCTTCCTGGTGTTAAGTATCTTAAATAGTGATGGGCCTGTAGAGGTTGCTTAGTAAAAGTTTGTTCTCATCAATATCCTCCTCCTCATTAGTATTAATCAGTCATTAGCTTTTCTAAGCCTGACACCCTTTCAATTATATTTTCCAGTCTTGTTTCCTAATCTTGGACCCTTTATTTCAGCCAAACTGCACTACTGATGTTTCCAGTACATCATTTGGTTTTCAAACTCGGGGTCTCCATGTTTTACTTCATCTGGAGTATCATTACCCCCCCCCCCAACTTCTTTCTCCTATTGAGATCTTGCCTTTATTTCAAGGCTCTCTCATCCTGGGTGTCTGAGTTCTCAGAGCTCTGTTTTTACCCATCTTATAACATTTGATCGCATTCATCAGAGTTCCTCCTTAAACCAGGGGTCCCCAACCTCCAGGCCATGGACCAGTACCTCCTGTCAGATCAGTAGCAGCATTAGATTAGAAATAAAGGGCACAATAAGTGTAATGTGTTTGAACCATCTCAACCCCACCCACCCCGCTCCAGACCATGGAGAAACTGTCTTCCACAAAACTGGATCCTGGTGCCAAAAAGGTTGGGGACCACTGCCTTAAACTATAAATTTCTGGGATATAAAGACATTTTTGGTAGGCATTTCACCAAATAGTATGCCAATAAGAGTCAGTGAAATTTTTGCTGAATCAAATCAATGCAAAACAGTTAAAACATAGGATGTGCATGGTATGCTAAGTTTCCTCAGTCATGTCCAGCTTTTTGCCACCATGTATACAGTAGCCCATCAGGCTCCTCTGTCCATAGAATTCTCCAGGCAAGAACACTAGAGTGGGTTGTCATGCCCTCCTCCAGGGGATCTTCCCCACCCAAGGATCCAACCTGTGTCTCTTAGGTCTCCTGCACTGGCAGGTGAGTTCTTTACCACTAGCGCCACCTGGGAAGTCCCAAAATACAGGATACAGAGTGTGAATATATACAGTTATTTTGCTATTTATAAGAAAACAGACTGTCCAACCCTGAATCAATAGATCTTGACTCTCCATCTATAGCAAATAAATAAGTTGTTCATTTGATCTTCCCAGAAAATGATAGCATTACTGCAATGTTTGCTTGCTGCCAATAAATTTCATGCTTTGACAAGCCTTTCTTCATCATGGAAAACAAACACCCCACCCTTAAAAGTGTTGTGAACAATGACGAACTCTTGCCATGATGTTTCTGATTTTCAAACTGCAATTTGATCCCTGCCCATAATTGCACCTACAGAAATGCAATTATCCAGATTTTTTTTTTGGACTTTTTTTACTTTGATCAGATTATTAGCTGTTGCATGAAATTTAGCTGGAGAATGATAGGATATTATCCTCTACATTTCATTTTATTAGGATTTAGCTATTAGGAGACACTAAAACAAAACTTCAGGACACTATAAATTCTAAAAGACAGCACTATTAAAATACTGACACTTTCAAGATTTGGCACTTTGCTATGTCGACTATTTATTATATTATACTACCTAGAACCTAGAGGTGTCTGTCTTTTCAAAACTAATAGCCTCAAAAAAATTCCACTGAATAACGTATTATAAGCTCACATGATCTCTTTACCAAAATACTCAAAAAGTAAAATTCATGATCACCAATTATGATTTCACATCAGGTATGCATATGAAACTATTCTGTTATGTGGTTAGTAATTTATCCAGATGAGAATGATAGCCAGTGGAGGAAAAGAAAGAGAATGACAAACAGAACTTTTGTCATTGATTGCACATAATAGGGGATTATCATAGAAATGCTTTCTATTTTTTCTTAAGATCGGTCTCAAAATGTCTGATCTTTACCTACAGACTATTATTTTCCAGAGTATAGTTAAAAGCATGGATCCTGGAGTCAGACTGCTTTCCAAACCCTGGCCACATTACTGGGAGAACAGAGCTGTGTAAACTGAAAACAGACTTGACCTCACAAAGCCTCAGTTTCCTTGTTTGTGAAATAGTAATACTAACAGTATCTACAATATAGTGTTGTTGAAGAAATAAATAAGTTGAGGAAATCAAGGGCCAACAAAGATTTGCTTTTGTTTTTATTCTCAGTGAACCCATTCAGATTCAGAATCAAAATCTGAATTGATTTACTGGCAATAGATAACCAATTTAGTACTGAAGGACATACACTAGAGGACATTCAAGCTAAATAACCATTTGCATAGAACTATTCACATAATTGAGAAAAACGTGCCACCTTAGTCTAAACTCTGAACGATTGCCTCAATTCTCCACCTCACTTGGCATCTATAGACAAGGTCTTCATGTCCAGTATCCACTGAAAGTTTCTGTATTTCAAATAAAAATAATAGTTGCCGTCAAGTATGTTAATGTCCATAATCATTGTAATTTTTGTAAATTATAACTGTCAGTGGTCACAAACCTACCCAATGAAAACATAAGGTAACAATTTAGCCTTTCTATTACTACTCTCAGAAAAGAAGAGCCACTTGTAGGAAACTTAAGAAGGAAGGCAAATTTATAACATTTATTCTAAAAATAGGGGATCTTTTTCCCCTCTCCCAGTGGGATTATTTCTAAGGTAATATTTGCTAGAAAATATCTTTAGACAAAATTTTACCACTGCTTTTAATTTTCATTACAGAGTGATGATACACAGTGCTACTTTAGCTTCGGCAGACAACATTTAAAGAATATGCTTGAAATATCTAGGTATATTATAGTTAATGTAAATAAACTTTTATTTTTGGTTCCAATGATTAAAAATTATGTTTGTTTATAATCTGCTTTTATGGTTTTAAAATTTCATAAAAATTCCTCCAAAGAAAATACAGTACTCAATTTAAATATTTGCATTTATTAGAAATGAGATCTACATGATATTAACTATATGTTATCTATTCATATTTATTTTGTTGAACTCTGTCACTTTCATGACACAAACTCTGATCAAGGAAACGGATATAAAATAAGCCAATTAGAAAATATATTGTCACACTGTTAAATTGGGGATGGTCTCGGGGAAAAGTAGGAACACAAGGAAATTCAGTTCTTTTATTGCATTGAAATATAATAAAAATATTTTATGAATTTTTTGAAAGGATAATTCTCAGTATGCTTAAAATTGGACATTTAAAGGATGCTAGTTTTGTTAATTACATGTTGCTTGGATGCTTAAATAAGTCAAAGACTTTAAGTCTAAAGGTAACCCTGCCATGTTTCTAACTGTCCTCAAAATAATTACAGAGTGGAGCCTGACTGTCACTCATGGGTATCTAGTCCATTGTGTGAGGAGAAAAAGAAAATGGCGGCTCACGCATTAGCACATCACCCATGGCTAGAGCAATGACAAGACAGATTAGGATGTATATTAAATCTCACACATGACTGCTTTTCTGTATCAAGGTAAAAAATCCTTGCTCTTACATACATTAGGGACCAGTGTTAGCCTGACATCTATATTAATATTGACAGTATATCAACATTCTTTTTTACATTTACTGAGTCAATAACTAGCCTAAACCTGGTAAAACTTAGATAACAGAAATGAAAAAAAAAAAATCTAGCAGGCAGTCTTATATTCTCATATCTAAAAAAAATTCACCCCCCTCAAAGTACTGGGCTTTTATGAATTATCAATCCTTCCGTAATACATCAACTGGCATACACAGCTGTGACTCAGTAATCCAATCTCATTTATCAAAAAAAGAAATTTGGTAGATAAAGAATGGTTCTAGAAACAGAAACTCCTGCACAGACAATAACATGAATATTATATGCATAGGAGACATTATTTTAAAAAGCTAGATTAATGCCATTGTATTGATTCACCTTCTGTACATTATTTTCACAAATAAGAAGACATTGTTAGGCAGTAATCCTGCTTCCAAAATAACCAGAGTTGAGAAATACACATGGTGCTTACAAAAATAGGAAATAAATTGCTTAATTTAAGATTTTTAACATCTTTGTCTGTAGCATATTTATCTGCATCTACCAGGTTGAGAATCAGAAGCCCGGTGTGAATTGGATTAGAGAACGGAAGTCGTTATTTGCATTGTGTTAAAATATCACAACACTACACAAAATCCTATCTTCATTTCAAGGCAATATCTTGGTTTCATTAATAATTAAATGTTGTTTTCCAAAGATGGCTACTTTACACTCTGCTTTGAAGTATGTTACCTTTACTGTTATTTTCAAAGATACAATAATGCTTTTAAGGTGCACACATATTTTCTATACATTACTCAAGAATGCAGCACAATAAAACATTCACTTTTTCTAGTCTTAGACTAGCTTCACCATATCACTGAATGAAGAGATATATATTTTTAAAAATCAATATTATTTTTAAAAAAGAAAACAAGAGCCTGTATTCTTCTAAAGCTTATATTCAAATGGTTGACATTACAATTTTAGTAACTAAGTTGTGGTTGGAAGCACCATCATTCAGGAACAATGAAATCATGAGGCAACGAAGCAAAGTCCTTTTGATTTTAAATGCATCATGCAATGGCTCTTCAAGAGTCACTCATCTCCAAAGTCAGGTAAGCTTTTATTAAAACATGCCTTTGATAAAAACTACCTTTCTCTTTTTTCCAGCACTCTGTGGAAGGTGACTCGGGTTAAAGTGATGTTCTTAGTAATAATTATCTCTATAAGATCCATGCTATCATTTATGTAAGTCCTTGAAAATGATGCCATTTTGTGCGACCGGGACAAAATTGCGACCATGATTATAAACCCTTCCATCAGGCAACCCCACTGGCAAACAATGGCAGGAATAAGAGGCCTTTCTGTGCTCTTCCATCAGTGCCACCCTAGACTCTGCTAGCAAGATGTACGTCAAAGAAAAGATGTACAGAAATACTGGCATAGGAGAGTAACTTGCACTCTAATGCTTTGAGATGTTTATAGTGTTAAAGCTGCTTAATTATGAATAGAGGCCCTGAAAAAGTTAAAGGAGTATTTTAACTAGCAATAAAACTATCATGATTACCAGAAATTCTGTCCTTAACTGGAGGTTGTTTTTATGCTCAACAAAATGATGTTAAATTAACTATTTTCATCAACAGATGGTCTGTAGGATAATGGCTTGTACTTTTTAATTTCCTTTTTGGCAGTACATCATGCCAAATGTTAGCAATGTCAATAGTCTTCATTAGAAGTTGTCTGATATTGTTGGGATGTTTTGTACAGACACTCATTTTCCCCCCAGTATTAGAAATGAAAATCAGAGAAGTTTAAGGAGTACAGAAAGATAAAAAAAATTTAATATACTTAAGTGAAGGGAAAAGGAATCGATTTCAAATTCTAAGATTAAAAATTTAAGGTTTAAAGTTTTTATTATTTCTTTTCATCTCCACAGCATTGCTGTAATTCAGAAATCAGTAATCTTTACTCTCACAAAAAACATCTTTTGTCCCTAACCCTTATTCTTAACAAGGGGTAAGTGATGCCCCATTTATAACATTTTTCAATTCATAGAGTCCACATGTGGCCGTGTACTAGCATAGCCAGACAGAGTGTACATTTCAAAAAAACTAAACCTCATAAATCTCCAGAAATTCCTCACATCTATTATGTTTACCTTCTGCTGCTGATGAGCCTGTTGGGCTCTGTACAGAGGAAATTACAAGCGCTCCAGAAGATTTGGCAAGAAGATGCTAGAAGAAACAATGGGCAAAAAAAAAAAAAAAATTCTTAACTGAAGCATCATATCCAGCTTTGGCTACCATTTACATATTTGAGATTACTAGCTAGTAAAGTGGAAATTCCACTGAAATGGAATAAATTGTTTTCTGAAATCCCTATCTGATTATTGTTGGTGATGTCTGAAATTAAACATTTTAAGCTACACTCAATACACTGTATGGAATTCAACTGAAGGCTAACATTCTTATTGAAAATCTGCCTGTTTATACAGTTTTCCAATTAAG